>NC_091741.1:76578062-76583062 GCF_043380555.1 Nothobranchius furzeri
TGATTTTCTTGAAGCTACTTTGTCCCTTTTACTACTTCAAAGATAGGTTTTCATCTAAGTGAATGCAGATTTGTTTCGTGTTATTAGTTTTTTTGAAGTATTCACTAAATATTGTAATGTTCCTGTGCTCATGATGCATGTACCCTATTGTGGCTTGGTGTTGAGGAGGGTCAGATTCAGGTGAAAAAAGGCGACAAAGGTGAATCTCTAACACTAACATTTAATGTCTTAGATGAAATTTCACATTTTATTTATACATAATTGTAAAAAATGTATCTTTATTTTTATGGTTATCATGCATTTGCATAAATCTGCATTAAACTACCTTTTACATTTCTTTGCATGAATATCTAATGAAAGATGTCATGAATGGCTGCAACCACGCAGTTTATTTACCCATATTTTGTTTTCTGCAAAATGAAGTTTTGTAGAGGTGTGTGTGCACAAATGTTGGTTGAAATGCAGTAAATGTGCACCGATGTATCTATTTAAACAGATTTTTATCTGTGATGAACAACCTTAAACACTGATTGCAGATATATAAAAAAACACATTAGAGAACAGAATACATCTAGGGGTTGAATTTTAAGGCTGTTTGCAGAAAACACATAAGTAATTAGTGGATAATTAATTTTTTTGGTGATTAATTTTTTATCAGTAAATTAGTTGATCCCTAAATTACATTTTCTATGTGTATGTGTAGTTGCACACGTTTGCGATAGAGTACTTGAGTGTTAAATATCAGTCAGGCATTTTGGTAGTTGGGGTTATTTTTAAGGCGGTGTCACCGATGGTAAAGATCCTCAAAAGTTACTTACCCTTGGCATCATTTATTTGCTGTCACTCACTCGTCGAGCTGCGGCGTTTGCCCCATCTAAAGTTTGGTGGAGCGTCACGTACCACGCTGTCTTACCCATACGTGGCTCGGATTAATCGCACGTGGGTAGGAGATGCAGCACTTGTTATTATGGTTAGGAATTACTCAACACTTGTCAATTATGAGACCACTATTTACCGTCCTCGAGAGAAAATGGCTCATTTCATTTCATCACGCATTCTAATTGAGTGATTGTATTACCATGCAACACGGAAATAGACAAGAAGACGTTTTCATAGTCTATGAATATTAATGCATGAAACAGGAATAATCTTGTTGATCCATTAGTTGTTTTTCATAATTACGTGAATATCCGGTGACTTGTTGGTGATCCTTTTTTTTTACCTTTTGCGTAGAAACGTCTCACATGGAAACCTTCTTGCCACTGGATGATTGTTTTGTGATTAATGCGGAGAGGAATTTTCCATTTATTGCAGGTAATGTAAAACCGCAGTGAAAAGAGATTGGAGACAGCTGATAACCTTGGAGAAAACAGACAACACTGAGGCTGGTCAAGATATCCTATCTAGGCCTGCTTTGTTTCATGTAGGCTGAAATAGTTTTTCCGTCCTTTCTGGATCGACGGTGGGTGTTCAGATGTTGTCTCCAGACTCCAGATCTTATCAGATTTATTTGGTTTCATATCTTATTTTTATGTTTTTAATTCCCTGTCTCGGGACTCAGCCTCATCCAGCGTTCTGGATTCAACCCATGTGTGTTTTGCAAGTTTTGCGTGTTGAACAGAGTCAGAGGAGCTGCTTCAGCACCCTGCTTTACTAGAGATGATCAGAGCAGATTTATGGGCTGCAGTAATGAAGCAGAACTCACAAGAGTTCATTAAACACAAGTGAAACTTCACTCATTCTAACTAGTTTAAGTGACCTAGTATAAAACCAATAATGTAAGTGTATAAATGTTTTGTGTTAATTGTATGGCACCGCTCTAATTTCCCTTTTGACACATGCAATTAAAGAGACATCTTTACTGCAATTACAAGTGCAGGTTTTCATCTGCAGACTGTTTTATACACGTGAATGAAGGCTTCGTTTGAGGGTTTCACTTCAGTCAGGATTTCAGGGAGTTTACGTCATCTGAACATTTCATCTTCACAAACATCACAAAGGAAGGGCTTTCAGTCCTATTTTATTTTTTATGCTACAACATCTATTAGTTTTATGATGTTTGCCTCATTTAATAAAGTCTGAATTGACTTTTGCTCAGAGGCTGTTCGGCTGTGTGTTAGTTCTTCTGCGAAAGGAGAAAGTTTAAAGTAATACAAATATCAAGTACTTGTAAGTAAGAGGGCTTATGTTTTCTTGTTCATGTTATTTGGTGATTACGTTTAAACTTGCTTTCACAAATATTCACCTCTAATGGAACTATTTAGAAAAATACATTATTAATGGAAAAATACAATAAACAAAATAATAAATAAACGTAACAATGTAATCAGAATATGAATTGAGAAAAACAACTGAAAGAAAAATTATCATAGGTGTAAGATTTGCAATTTAAAAAAATCTCTCTATCTCTCTCTCTCTCTCCCTGTGTGTGTGTGTGTGTGTGTGTGTGTGTGTGTGCACATGCATGGCTATAGGAGTATATAAAATACAAAAGGGAATTCTCTGAAATGGAAAAAGGAAAATATAACAGTGGCAAAATAAAGCTTGAGATGAAGGTAAAAATCCCTTTTCTGTAATTCAGATACGCTCCAGCTTACATAACTGCATTAGAATGAGATTGTATGTGAGTACACAATAATACAGATTATAGTATTTGTGGCTGCACAAAAACCATGCTATTGTGGTATTAATGTTGAATATTACTAATACAGTTTCAGTACTGATAAATCCACATGTAACTGTCATCTCAACACTATATTTATTTGTGATTTATTAGCATTTTTTTTAAGTTTTTTAATTTTATAATTTTATACTTTGTCATGAAAAAACCTTCAAGTGTTATTTTTAATGAATTTAACTTGTCTATTTATGCCCAAATTGTGAACATGAATCATTTTAGTCTGTTAGCACACAACAAAGGGAAGAAATAAATCCTCTGTTAGAGTCTACTTTAAGTTTCTCCTGTAAGATTTGCTCACTTGTTTTATTGAATAACATTTTACCACAGGGGGCACTATGTCAATTTGATTTTTATGTTGTTTTAAAAACCTTAGACAGTGTGTGCATCTGTGGTGGAGACAGATAGAGAAGCATAAAACAGCACCATAAAACGGGTCTAGACCTTTTATTGCTGATAAGGGACATCTGTGGCTTAAGCATATTTAGATGTGTTTGATTGTAATTGTATCTTTCTCTTATTTAATCTTGATCCTTTATTTAACTAATCTTTCGGGTGAGCTGCACACTCAGAGATAGAACCAGACTGTTCAATTGAAACGTCTTGTTGACTGATCTGGGATGTGCAGCCTTGAGGTGGGGGTCACTTGTTGATGCTCACATCTCTTTCTATGCACAATTCATTTTTCTGTCACTCTTTCTGAGCCCTGCAACATGACAAAATCAGCCTCCAATAATCTCAGGCATTGATATTTGCTTGAAATCTTGGCAGGTCTGCTTACTGGAGGGAAAGCGTCAGATTACCTTCTTAGCTGTTGATGTGATGGATTCAGACTCTATATGATCTCGATGTCAAACCCTTTCCAAATTTCTAAGTATGTCATCTGAGCTTAAAATAGTGTGTGAGGCAGAATAGGACACATTTGTACTCCCTCAGTAGGGCGTTTTGATTGAGCAGGACTCCTCTTCTAAAGGACATTCTAATGACGATATGGAAAGACTTCAAGGGCTTATTGGAAATAAGGTGATGGCGCAATTCACGGGAGCACACACACAATCCAACACCTACACACTCTAACTTTCCTTGAGGGAGAAAGGTCAGCATCTAGAGGAGGAAATGGTTAGCTGTTGTTATGATTGATCACACGGCAAGGTCCAGGGAGGATGCAGTGTCACTTTCATTGTCAAACTCATTATACCATAGAAGAAGATTCCCTACCTCTGCTCCCATGTCCCTTTCTCCATGGCAGTAACGTGAAGAAACCCTTCCAGTGTGTGCAGACTCGAGATGGGCACGTCACATTCGAAAGCCAAGAAAAATTATGCTGAATGTACACAATATTTTCACTCTATACCTTAGTGTGTGTGTGTGTGTGTGTGTGGGGGGGGGGGGGGGGCATAATGCTTCAAGGGAGGAAAATAAAGCAGACGTTCTCATTTGGAAGATTAGCAATAGTAACCGTCGACTTACACCATCGACAATATGGAGAACTGCCAAATCAATTAAAATAAAGCAAAATTGAAGCGTTGTAGCCAACGGCAGCTTGCATGAGGTTGGGAAGGATATGCTGGTCCTGATTAAAAATGAATGGTATCAGAATGCATAAAGCTTTCTGGCCAAGTGCCCAGAGCCAAGCATCCTGAATCTGTGGTCACTTCAGTGGTAGAGAAGAGGCATTAGGTATCCAAGATATGAGGGGATGCTCAAGTAACAGACTGTTCTCAGTTCAATTCATCTAATCACCAATGCAAACCTAAGCACTTTGCAGATATAGATTTGAGGCCAACGATTGATATTGTATACCATGTAAACTGATTCATGCTCAAAGAAAGAAAACATATTCTCTCTTGTTGAAGCGTCTTTTCTCCACATTATGCCGCCTCTATTCAAGCGAGGCCTTTTATCTCAGCAGAACCAAACTCAACCCAACATCAGCGTGCACATCATGAAACAGAATCCTTAATTTAGTCAACAACCTCTTCTCTTCCCCCTCCCTCAGTAGGCTCCTCTCGTTGTGACAATCCTGATCTTTGAATAGACATGATACCTACATATATACATAGATGGATGGATGGATGGATGGATGGATGGATGGATGGATGGATGGATGGATGGATGGATGGATGGATGGATGGATGGATGGATGGATGGATGGATGGATGGATGGATGGATGGATGGATGGATGGATGGATGGATGGATGGATGGATGGATGGATGGATGGATGGATGGATGGATGGATGGATGGATGGATGGATGGATGGATGGATGGATGGATGGATGGATGGATGGATGGATGGATGGATGGATGGATGGATGGATGG
>NC_091741.1:76588062-76670562 GCF_043380555.1 Nothobranchius furzeri
AATTCTGCATAGAGAGCCGCGTTTGACATGACGAATGATTCTTCGAGAGGTTTCAGGTTTTGCCCCTTGTACAAGGGTGAGCAGAGACCCCATTACTTTACCAAAAAAATTCTTTCATTTTAGTAATGGAATAATCCTGTGCATATATTTGTGTAATTAAAGCCATTTCTAAGGGATTCCAATAAGCCGCAGCACCCACTGGCTCCAAGCTTGGATATATTCTGCTCATTTGTTCAGACTTTACTGGAAATAGCCTTTATTATAGAAACAATGATAGAATCCAGTAAATCAGGGAAAAGTATAGGGTGTAGTGTTGCCATCAATAATAGATTGGAAACAAGTCGGCACTGATGGAACCTGAGGCCTTTCCTTTGTGGAGGTCTTAGTGCCGTAGCGATGCATGTGAATAATGCATGGCCCCAGATAGACTCCAGCTCCCTCTCTTGCCTTTTTCCACTCACTGGCTTCCTAGCTGGCAGGCTGGTGCGGCAGTTTTCCCCAGCAGTGATTGGCTGTGCCTCGAGGGCAGTGCAGGAGATGGGAAATCACCTGCCCCATTTAGCCATGCTGTGCTAGCAGCCTTAGCACCCCACGGTTCAGACCTTTTGTGTCTGCTGTTGGCACTCGACATTAGCCCCTCTGGTTAACTTTAGTTGGGGGTGCAGCGGCACAGAGCTGTCATTTGGATACCTATTATTGTCCCTGACTCTTTTTTTAAAGGTAAATCTACTGCACAGTGACACTCCCAAGGTTCTTTTCCTATTTTCGTTTTCTTTTCTTTTGCTGCGACAGAGCAGGCATTGTGACTGGCAGTAATGCAGTGTCTGAGTTCTGCCACACTCAGTTGTTGCCTCTGCTTCTTCTTCAATGTCCCTCAACCCAATCCCCCTGCCAGCCCACTCACCATCCCCCTTTTCACTGTCTTTTTCCATTTTTTTCTCTTCATGCTAGTTTTCTTTCACACAGTGACGTATGGCGCTGGTGTGGGAAGCGTTTGCCACGTCCACAATGATTCAGCCTTGAGAACAGAGAAGGTTCTCAGCGTCCTCTCACCCAGGGGTCTCGGTGGGGAGCCTGATGAAGCTGGGCACCCAGTCCAGCCCCCTATGGAGTGAGAGACCAGCCACAGCACCACGTAATCCATATTCTAAAGGCCAGCTGGACTTAAACCATGGTGCATAAGCTGCAAAGACACCTTCCACCCCCGCCCACATCCCACTCCCCAGTAACTCAGTACCTCAGACAGCTTTGGCTTGTCAAAACTGAAACTGGACTGAATAGCTGCCATTTAGTAACAGCTCTTTAGTAGAAATAAGAGTTCTTTTCCCTTTTAGCCTCAGATTTAAGCGTATTATGTGAAGAAAATCCAGTTCTGTTTCCCATATTGTTTACTCCGGTAAAACTTACTGCAGCATCTTTGCCAGTGCGGACAGCATTTCTTTCCTTCCCTTTCTCCTGCCCTCTTTGTTTGCACATGCTGCTATGTAATGAAAATGTGCTACTTGACTGAAGGCGCTTTAATACCGGGTTTGTGGGGTGAACTTGCTTTGATGGAGAGCCGTTGAAGGCAAACATGCGACTATCAAACACATATTTTTCAAAAGGTTGACATTAACTAAACCCAAATTCAGCATTCCTACATTTACCCCAGTTACTGTTTTCCACAGCAAGCTCTCTGCATACATTTATCCTGCACAACACATTCCCATTGTGCCATGTTGTAAACAATGGGTAATATAAAAAAAAACATGCACAAATACGTGTTCTATTTGGGTTCCACTGTAAATTATCATGGAAAAGGCAATGTTAAAACATGATTAATGAGCATTTATCCTGCAATAGGTTGCTGTGAGTAAGGTATTAACTTTCCCACTTGACTGTGCCTAGTTTTAGTCCACCACCTCACTACAGCGTATCCTCTGGGATTGTAAAGAGGCTGTTGGTTATCCCCAGAGGAATTGGAATTGACATTATCTCCAGGGTGTTCTAAAGTGACTAATGTAAAAGCGCCTCCATCTTAAAATAGCCTGTCCTACACTCAGTCTCAATACTTTATCTTCAGGATATAAGATGATATAATAATTTGGATCACTCCTTCTGAATTTCACTCAGACATAACAGAACTGGGGCAGTCCTCGATTACAAGTACGGCAGCCCAAACTCCAAACGCTTTCTCCAACTTGAGCCTACGAGCGTGACCGAGCTCTTTGAGTCAACGTGTGGCCGCAACAGAAAAATGTCAAAGAAGCTCCCCCTTGTTCTCAACCCCAGAGGCATCGCTTTTGATGTCCACCTTCAAAGGAGTCTTATCAGTCCATTGCTGTTTTAGTTGTTGGCCATTAACAAAAGGAGATTATTACACACTGCCGTGTCCGGGCCATAATTTATCAAAATGAAATGCTCAATTGATCTTTCTATAAGATGTGATGCACTGCTGCATGACATGACTTATTAAAGTCCAATCACAAGAAGTAGTTTAATCTGTGGATGAACTGAGGAAAGTCAACACTTGTTTTTCCAGATATGCACATTATGTGAATGTGATAGGTAGTTATTATGGGTCTAACAATTTCAGGATTCATGGATGAGTGAGAATCTCAATTTTGTGGTTTCACTTTGGTTCGAACCATTTGTTGCCAAAAGGTATTCATCGTTATTTTAAAAGGGTTTAAATAAAGGTGCGTATTGTTAGAATCTGGCAATACGATACCACAATGTAAGGGAGACGGTACGATATGTTGGGAAGGTAAAACCAAACTGAATTTAATTAAAGGAAAACTCACAATAAACAGTCCAATTTGTTACATGCTTAACACGGACTAACCATAATAGAAGGGTCTACAATTCACCAAAGGAAACAAAAACACTCTTGTTGTTCCATCAGGGTTAAGAGGCTAAAAACTGCTGCCAACTAGCAGTCGGACAATCACACAAAAATAAATACAGATACCTTTTGCATGTGAATTCTTTCTAAAAATCAATACGCTACTTTTATATTTTGATTCCTTATCATAGAACAAATTTCACTGTATGGAAATCCCTAGATCCAACCATTCTTTACCATTATGCACATGCTACAGATATCCTCAGGGGTCAGACTGACCAAAGGCATTCCTACTAGAGCTGCATGCCGGCTCTTTGACCGTTTGCTAAAGCTTTTAACGTTGTAGGACCAAGAAGAAAATTGTCTATCCTCAATGATAAACATCTCTGTAGCAGCAGTTATTACTTCCACACAAGATGAATCTAGAGAGTGGCTGCAGTGAGAAGAAGACTGTACTGATTACCCAACAAATAAATCTATTTATACACAAACATCCTCATTTTTAAAAGGCACGTTTGATGTGGCATTAGACTGAAACATGGTTGAAAGTTATCGGTCATTTTTTGTCATAGACTACGAGCCATATTTGTTCTTTTAACGTTTTTAATATAACATAGTTCTGTTTGAAGGCAGCTACATTGAAGTTGCCCACATTTAAATGTAGACCTTCACAGATTAATTTTCAGAGGCACTAGCTTCACTTTTAACCCATTTATTGTGTTACAGCCTCCATAGAAGTCTGCAGACACTGCCTCCTGCTGTTTTACACGCTTATTAGCTGGGCAGAGATGTTTCATATAGATTTAAATCCCAATTTACAGATAAAAAAATACAAAGTCCCGTACACATGACCACAGTAGGGAGAAAAAAACAAGCGCAATCTCCTCCCTGTTTTTTTTATATACTATGTCATGTTATAGATAATCACATCATCACTTCCTTCGTATGGGGCATCATATAATGTACATTAATTAACACCATATTTGCAATGGATGTCTTTTTAGTTTTACAAATTACCGCTGGTCTCAGAGGGCATTTGCTTTATGTTTCACTTGAGATAACAAGACATCCCCCGCTAGCATATCTGCAAACCCAACTAACCTATGTGTTCAACCAATTATTGATCCAAATGCACTGTAATTACATGGCCACTCCTGCAGACGTTAAACATGAACTTCTTGTCACATTGATCATTTTGAAAGCAGCATCATCTCTGGTGGAGCCTTTTAAAAAATACCCTTCACGATGAAGGCCATTACAATGCCGCCTTGAAACCACATTGGTGAAAAACATTGGGTCTAATGAAAGAGCTTTTCTTGCTGCATGACAGAAAATAGATAGAATCTAAGGTATAGAGTTTTATATGTGCGCAAACTATAAGTCACCAGTTAGTTTTTTTCTAAACTTTTGAAAGTAAAGTGTGGATTTTCAGCTGCTTTGAACGACTTGTTATGCTGAGGAAAATGGGTCGCTTTCATTCCTGTCTTAATCTATTTTTTAAGAAGATGGAGGGTTTTTCTGTCACAGTTGGAATTATTTTTGTTTTTACTTGTCTTTGTTCGTGTAAGTGAGAATCATTCTGGTTTATGACTCATTTTGAGACCTTCAGATGAAGGCCTCTGCACAGTTTTAAAAATCATTAACAGAGGGCACTCAATAAGGTTTCCATTGTGCAGAGCCGTGAGAATAAAATACCTCGGACAGGAAAAATAAAATGTAGAGGAACCTCCAGAATATGCTTTATTTTATGTTCATGCATGCAGCTCCAAATCAAAGTCAGTCTAGACACAAAAGCTTTCTTCGTCCTTTAGTTTTCTCACTTGAGCAAACATTTCCCCCACAAACTCGTCACTTTATTCTTCAGCATTTACAACGTCATCAGATGGATGTTTCACTGACAGATTTCAAGTAAAGGAATTGTGCATCTTGTCTTTTTAAGACTTGACCATCATGCTGAAAAGCATCCAGACTTGGATTTTATTTGGCAGACAAATGTTTAGTCCACAAATCAATGGGTGGTATTGTTACTGCTTTGTCCTTATTCTATAGATCAACAATCAACACAGTGGATCCGGGTGACGGACAGTTTAAAAGATGTTATTTTTGAAATTGTGAAAAAAGACAATTCTGACCTGCGTTCTAGGGTCATGTGATGTATTGACAAATGGTCTCACCGCCTTTTAAACAAAAACATACCATTCCAATAATCAGCACCATCGACCGCTGTACTTTTTACCCATGGCTGAATAAAGAAGGACAAAATACACAAAAATTTTATTATAATGTTTCCCAGTATTTATTAGAATAATTACATAAATAAAGATCAGATGAAGTCAAGTCAACACTTTGGCTGTAAATCAGTGCATACCATTTAAAGCTGCACAAATGTTAATATTGATTTAGAAATAAAACCTGTTGATTGTTAAATAGTCTTGGTACGCTGCCGTGCAGCTTGTCCAAATAAAAGTGTCAAGACACACCCGGCACTAGATTGTTTATCATGATTTGTGTTCTAATCTGTTACAGTTTCATGTTTTCAATACCTGATCACAAGTAGGATATATTTTGAAAACACTAGGTTTTACGTTTAATTAAAAATAGCAGAGATCACATCACTGCTTGGACTTAGGACTATGGGAGATATATTTTGGACATGACGTTCCAGAGCAACAAGAGGAACACTGTTCAGGTGCAAGTGAACACAGATGTCATATACGTGTGTGTGTGTGTGTGTGTGTGTGTGTGTGTGTGTGTGTGTGTATATATATATACATATACATATACATATATATATATATATATATATATATATATATATATATATATATATATATATATATATATAAATATCTATATAGACATATATATACATATGTATATATATGGCTATATAGATATTAATATATATATATATATATAAACACATCTGAAAATATGTCATGCATTAGTTTATGTATTGTTGCCTAATGTCTTAATTAATATTATGGGGAATTTTGTTTCTAAATACTAAATACTTGCCTATCCTCCTGGCTGAAATAAAATTGGAAAACAATAATCATTCTATAAAATGAAGAGGTGGAAAACCTAGATTGCCAATAAACGGTGACTGTGTTTATTGGAAGTAAAACTGAAAGATTTCAGTCTGTCACCAGGTTTTCCATCATCCTAATTTATTCAGGATTTGTTTTCTTTTGCTCCTGGTTTGACTGCTAGTGTGTTATTTTATTGCATCTTCATTTTTCAATTCCTTTTTCCACTTTTAGAGAATTAAGGGCATTTAGCACTGATCCCACTTAACCAAACCCTAACAATTAACTAAAGCTGCAGTTTTTATTTCTATTATTTCCTGTACTTCTTAACAAGAGCCCAGATAGTTTTGACAAGCTGCCAGCTCACCTAATATTGAATAGTTGTGGCAGTTTGCCAGATGATGCTCAACAACAAATCACACAAAGGATCACAAAAGTCAAATCTTTTTTTTTTTCCAGAGGAAAATAATGAAGTTTACTTTGCGAAAGTATTTTTTTATTTAACTTGAAGATGTTTGTTTGTCTGAGTTCTTTCAGTCAAATTATAAAACTTCTTTTTGAATCTATCAAAGGAAAACAACAATGGGTCAAAACTAAAATCAATCAGGTGCAGTTGTTCACGTTTTGTTGACATGGAGACGGTCGCGGTGTTGAATCGTTTTTGGTGATTTAATTTTTGTGTCTTACAAACTCTTTGATTAAAATGTCGCAGGGTTGTAACGATTTTGATGGATGTGGCTGCTGCATAAGTTGGCAGCAGTTTTGCTTTTACACCTTTGTACATTGTCTTATGCCTTAGAGATCATAAACATCACAGAAATAAGGCAGACAAAGACGTTATGCTACACATGTCTGCAAAACAAGGATGATTAAATGGTGTCAAAGTGAAGAGGAGCATTTAAAAGTGTCACTTTGAGGTCTGCATGTAGCTTTGTGGTACTCCCTCCTGAGTGTACTCCTACGCTTCATGTCAAATCCCTCCACTTAGCCGCATAATGTATATTTTTTGGATGCTTCTACACATTTTTGTGTTGGACAAGAGGCATCCCACCTCTCCCTCCCTTTCTGTTCTCCTCTCCACTGCCGCCACTTCTTTTTTTTTCCGAGAGGTAAACACACACGCAAACCTCCTCAGCCTATCATCTGTGACCGCCGCTACAGCCAGACAGCGTAACACGATCCATGATAGAGTGGTGCAAATCGTCCAGCGCTCTTGTCTGCAATCTCACATAAGGAGGGGGGGAGAAGGCTGTGAGATAGGTTGAGTTTTTTTTTTTAAAGAAAAAGGGGGAAGAAGAAAGAGAAGGAGGAGGTGGTGTAGAGCTGAGGGAGAGTGCGGCAGCGGTGGCTGGCAACTAGAACGAGGCTGGTGTGACTTTCCGGTCCACTAGGTTTTAACCCTTCTGACATCGCTTGAGTGCCATCCATGTGTCAGAGAAGTAGGGTTCTCGTGCAGCGTGCAGCTCGTGCAGCAGCAGTGGGAAGAGGAGGAGACCCAGAGCATTTGCAAAGCCAATACAAAGAAGCAACGCAGCCTGAGAAGTGGACCTCAATGCAGTAAAGCTTCAGAAGGGAACAGCTGCAGACATTATCAAAGGTAACATAACCAAGTTCTTTCAAATCCTTGCTATAACACACGCTAAAATAATGCATCTAAATGAGGTTTGGTGTTAACTGTATCTTACCTCCAAGCCAATGTTGTTGGGGACATCTGTCAGTCTGGAGTTGAACACGAATTGCGTCTGTCAACAACTTGGATGTAGAGAAATGATGTTTAATGCATCACCAAGCTGTGTACCAGCAGCTCCTCTCTTAGCCTGGGCCTCATTGTTACTGCACAAATCTACTGTCTATTGTATTCCTCTCAATACTCCTGTGTATCCTCTTATGAGGGGGTGGCGTGTTGAAAACGGTACTGCAGCCTGACACGTGCAAGGCAATAATACAGTGCCTTGCACGTGGCTCTGAATCTACATTGGCAGACAGAAATATGAACATGATGTTATGAGGGGATGCAGCTTTTAGATTTGAACAGGGCTAACATATTACAACAAACAATTATCCCAACTTTTCCACAGGAGCACAAGTGAAAAGACATTTGATTATTGCACTATAAACAGTATTTTATTAAATAGCTGTAAGTATTTGGAACCACTTTCATTTCTTTCTGCTTATGCTTCAAATGAAACTACTGGTCTTAGTTAGAATTCCACTCACATCTTTTCTTAAATGACATTCAAGAAGTATTACAGGTAATGCATGCAAAGGGGCCACCTTAGGTGTTGGCTTTCTGATGCTGACTTGTCTTTGATTAATCAGTCCTAGTTGACGTCATGGCCTGCGAGACAGAGATGAATTGAAGTGCTTAGCAGACCAATAGCCACAAAGACAAAGAGTAATTGGGGTGTAGTGAGTGGTGGCCAACGTAAGCAGAGCAGATGCATCAACAAAGGAATAAATCTGAGTGCTCCAAAGGGTCATGCAGTTGCAGTCCCACTTACATTCACCGGCGACCTGTAAATACTGGCACGGAAATGCAGTGAGCAGGCAATGCATCTTAAGAGGTATCACTGGGACTTATTCTCCAGATATGAGGTGAGTTATGGTGTTTTTGGTATTTCTAGTGTGTTTTAACATCCAAAACTTCACAGATAAAGCAGCATTGTTGTCTCTTTTTAAATCGTTAGTATATTACAGGTTTGGCTCAGTTTAAGTGCTGTATTATTGTGCGTTGGAGCAGATAAATGGGTGGGCATCGACTTGAGAAAGTGGGCATATTGAGATGCAGCCATCTTCATATATGTCATTATTAATTACATTGAAAAAGTAGCTTTCTGTTCCAGGAGAGCGAGGCGTGTTGCGTTGCTTATACACAAGGGGCGAAGTAAAGATTTCATGGCAACATTTGGCACATGTGCAATCAGAATATCAATGATAACTCTGGCATCATAAATCACCATTGGCTTGTGGACTATCAATACTAGATAGTTTTGGTTCATGGCTTTTTCTCAGGGCATGACAGGTGCATGAATATTGAGGTCTGAGTATTTCTTTTCTTTTTTAATTTAAAATTTCTGAGCTAAATGTTTCACCGAGCCTGTCTTATTCTGCTCTTGGTCTTGCCTGCAAATACACATTCAGGGCGAGTAAGCGCTGTTGCAATAAAGTCTTTTATGCATTATAGTTCTGTTTCTGGATAAAGCGCTCTATAATTTATGTAATGACGGGATGAACTGTTGTTTAATTTATTGGAATGAAGAGTGTGTTGTCTGGCAGAGTTCAGTCTCCTTGTGGACCTCTGACTTTATGTTTGGCTTAGTTGAAATCTGCTGAAGAATCACACCAGCAGCAAAAGCAAAACACTAAAATACACTACATTCAGCTTTAGCTTACAGAATAAAATGTCCTTTTAACATACATTTGAGACTGTTATTTTAAATTCAGTAATTTATTCAATAGAAAAAAAGACAAAATATATGTTGCTAACACTGTATACCCTATAAATAACACTCAATTGGATATGAAAGCAGAAGAACACACATAGGATGCATGCCGCCCCCTCTAAAAATATGCCTTTTGATTAGACTAGCAGATACACGATTACATTATAAATTGAATTTCTGAAAAGTGCTTTTACCTGATTTCTCTGGAGACGAGGCAGCCATTACCTTTTTGCCTATAAATCATCCTTACATCTAACTCTAAAGTGATATAAAATATGTTTTTGTAAAGCTTAGAGGTGTGAGGTGATCTGGGGGATGGTAATTTCTTGTTTTCAAGAAAAACTCCAGCAAATGTTGGTGGTCATAAAAACACCACATCCCAAAATTTCCATTCTGTCCAAAACTACATAATTATTCCAAATTAAAATGTTACAATTTGAAAGTATTTTAAATATTTCACCCCCCCCCCCCCCCCCATTTTTTTTTATTTGCCTAAGAGGGACAGTGTGCAATAATGAACATTTTTGCAGTGATAATGTAAATACACCCAATTTCAGCCAAAGGCTGATTTCCATTGGCTGCCCCCCTGCCAGGTATTTTAGGCTAGAGAAACACAGAAACACGATGGCCTTGATAATATAACTAAAACATTTAAAACACTACATAAATGCTACCCTGCAGTATTAAGTCAGTAAAATTAACAGCCTATCGGTGTGTTTGCATGCGCATCAGAAAACCAAACTAATGCCTTAAATAGGTTATCGTCGTTTATTTCTCAATGCATGTAAACACGTTGGTCTTGCTGATCGCAAACTGGTCCTAATCATGCTGAATCGGTCAGATAATGTGGTAAGAAACCAACTTAATCTTCATGTAAACGGCTCAGTCGAGTTGATACCAGACATGACAAAGCAGTGGAAGTGGTCCTCCATCGACACAACGTAACACGTGTCACAGCATCAAACTGTACAATAGGCACCAAACAAGCTGTGCTGCAGCGTCGTTGTCCATTCCTTCAGCCGTAGTAAGTATCCTGTTTACTATTTGTGTTTCGATGACTGTAGCTATTAGCTGATTTGAAAAGGTGCATTTTGCCACCTACTGAAGTAGAGTGTAACACACGTCATTCATTAACTGAGACTGGGTTAAAAACGTACATGTCAACTAGGATGAAAAGGCTATAGATTTATTTCTGTAGATTGTCTAAGATCTGGGTCATCTACAGGCAGGCTAAAAACAAACACATATTAAAAGTAATAAAATCAAAAATCCCAGCTCTAAAGCTGATCTTCATCCACGTACGTCACACGTCACGTGATCAGGAAGCAGAAAATCCATGTGTTAGGAGATCGTTTTGAGCCGCTGCTGTAAAAAAAGTGAGGGGCAAACCGGAAAAGCTTCACAATTCAACAACAGATTATGAAAGAACGGATAAAGCTTGAAACGTGTGGATTCTTCCTGATGTAAGAGGTGAGTCTCCTCTTTGTTTTGGTAGTTTTGGTGTTGACATCATCCTAGCACGCAAGGTTCTTTGACTCTTGAAAAACAGTAAAAATGGTGAAAAACGCTGGCAGCGAAGGGCTTTTCTGATCAGGAAATGGCTGGCAGCGAATAAGTTAACAAGAACCAAGAGAACCGAGCACATCATTCCTGTTCTTAAGCCTCTACACTGGTTACCAGTAAACTACTAAATCCATTTCAAAGTACTTCTACTAGTTTATAAATCACTCAATGGCATGGGGCCAGAATACATGTCGGATCTCCTTCCTGTATATATGCCCAGCAGGGCTCTGAGATCCTTAGGAAACAGTCAGCTGGTAGAACACCGGGTCAGAACCAAACAGGGTGAAGCTGCTTTTAGATACTATGCTGCTCACAGATGGAATCAGCTTCCTCATGACCTCAAATGTGCCCCAACTCTAGACACTTTTAAATCAAATCAGAAAACTTTCAAGCATTCAACAGCTTTTGAATGAATGTTCTTAGGCTGCACCTTATGCACTGTAACTGCTCACCCTTTAACTTTATCTTTTATCTGATTCTTAAATCTAAAATGAAATCATCCCCCCATTCATCCATTTTCTTCCGCTTTTCCGTAGTCGGGTTGTTGGGGGAAACATCATAAGTCAAGAGACTTCCCTCTCCCCAACCACTCGGGCCAGCTCTACCGGGGGGATCCCAAGGAGTTCCTTGGCCAGCTGAGAAGCATAGTCCCTCCAGCATGTCTTTTAGCTCTCCTCGCGGTTGGACCTACCTGACAAACCTCACCAGGGATGCTTCCAGGAGGCATCCTAATTAGATGTCCTAGCCACCTCAACTGGCTCCTCTCAATGTGGAGGAGCAGCGGATCTTCCATCCCTCTCCCATCTTAGGAACGTTGCTAAGCTGAGTCCCATTCTGTCCCACTCTGAACTTGAGACAGTTCTCCACACCTTCATCTCCTCACGCTTAGACTACTGCAACTCGCTTTTCACGTGTCTGAGCAAAACCTCCATGAACCATCTACAGGTGTTTCAGAATGCCTGTGCTCAGCTTCTGACCAAGTCCTCCAAACACACCCACATCACCCCTATTTCCATTTGAATGTTTATTTTGACGGATACACTCAAGGATGTTGGTTGTTTTGAAAGAATTACCCCGACGCACACTGGTGCGCACACAGATGAGCTGACATTTTAATCGTTACACACATCGCAGAGGTATAAATCAATCCAGAAAAGATTCCCATCAGTGCATCAGAGCTTTATGGACACTGTGCTCAGCGCAGCTCGCAGCGCACACGGTGGACAGTGAGCGGAAGATCTGTAGAGGGGTTCGCGGCGCAGTGCAGAACCACAGCGATGCGGTAAGATTTCCTCTCACTGAAGTGGTCTGGGAACCCGGTCTCTCTCAGCAAAACATTCTCACAACCTAAGCGTCGGAAACAAACGCTTGGTCAGCCACCCTCCACGTCAGACCCCAGACGCCATAGTGCCCTTTTTCGTTACTTATGTGGGAAAAGGGGTTTTTCCCTTTTGTAACTGCACATCCCAATGCAGCGTAAAACTGACGTGATTAGATATCCGCTGATGCGGCACCGAACCAGCTCGTTTAACCGCACCTAAACCTTAACGTTTCACTATTTATAACCTTCCCCTCTCCCTCATCCTAACCTTAACCCTCTTGCTACCTAAAACGTTACTCTCACTGTGATCAAGCGTTTGTTTCCCATGCATTCTGACTCTGACAGGCAGAGTCTGACTGTCAATTTTCGTATTTGCCACCCAAGGGGAACTTTAGAACATACCATCTGGCGAGGGGGAGGTTACAAATACCCTCTACTTTTAACCTCCACCATGGTAGTTGAAACCTCCCCCTCGACTTGGCTCGGTCCAAACTCGACCAATGACGAGGCAGCTCCCGCCGTTCACTTCATAGAGCGATCGACACATCACTAACGTGTTTGCTAGCAAGATGGTTAAGCGGCTGAAAAGAGTTTTCTCCACAAGGTGTCTGGGCCACCTCAACTGGCTCCTCTCGATGTGGAGGAGCAGCAGTTCTACTCCGAGCCCCTCCCGAACATAGGTGAACATAGGTTCCCTTGTATCTGTGATCTCGTTCTTTCGATCACTACCCAAAGCTCGTGACCATGGGTGAGGGTAGGATTGAGATCGACTGGTAAATCGAGAGCTTCGCCTTCCAACTCAGCTCTCTCTTCACCACGGCAGACCAGTGCAACGCCCGCGTCACTGCAGATACAGCACCGATCTCGCGCTCCAGCGTTCCCTCACTCGTGAACAAGACCCCGAGATACTTAAACTCCTCCACTTGGGGCAGAACCTTATCCCTGACTTGAAGAAGGCATTCTATTTTTTACCTTTCTGCTTTTTAAGTTTTTTTTGAGACCATGGTCTCGAATTTAAGTTAAATTAAACTGAAATTAATTTGTGTATTTAATTAGGTCTACTTTTTTTGCATATTTTAATTGTGTTGTCACATTGATTTTATTGTTCTTGCTATTCTCACTAGTGGAAATCACATTAAATCGCCTCTGTGTAAGAAATGTGCTTCACAAATAAAGCTGCCTTGCCTTCTGCTGACTCTGCTGACTCCATAATTCTTATCTGGCTGACAATTTCTATTTCAAGAAACTAACGTATTTTCAAAATATGATGAAATGCATTGTTCTTTTAATCTCCAAATTATAACTTTAATGATTTTTCAACATGAATTATATAATTATTACTTTAGATTACCAGACATATTTTCAAACAATGGATAAGAACAATGGATAAGAGGAGCACAATTTTATTTTCTCCACAAAAACTGGAATATGAGAATGTGTAATGCTCACAAATCACAGATATATTAACAGAAAATATATATGTTACTCCATATGAACTGACCAGATCTTTTTGCCTTGCGGGAAGAAGGATCTGGGTTCAAATGTGGGCCTGGGGGTATTTCTACCTGGAGTTTGCATGTTCTCCCTGTGCATGCGTGGGTTTTCTCCGGGTACTCCGGCTTCCTCCCACAGTCCAAAAACATTACTGTCAGGTTGACTGGTCTGTTTGAATTGTCCCCAGTGTGTGTGTGTGTGATTGTTCGTTCTGTGTGTTTCTGCATAGCCCTGTGATGGACTTGCAACCTGTCCAAGGTGCACCCCACCTGTTTGCCAAGAGACTACTGGAGATAGACCCCCCCCCCCCCCCCCCATTCCTATATAGACTGTGGATGTGTATATACACACACACACACACACACACACACACACACATATATACCAACGGGCAGTTAGGAGTTTTTTTGTTATTACTGAACTCTAAACAATATAAATTACTATGCTGTTATCATTGTAAAAAAGATAAATAATTTTGGTGAACTCCTCCATTTTTCTTAGTGTTAAAATACCACTGTAAGTGTTTTATGAGTCCAACAGACTTAACGTTCATGCAGGCATACATAATGTATAAGAGTATGCAAGCTGTCCAAACTCTGGGGCAGAAGTTGCTGAGGTAGTCAAACAACTACACAGCGGCGGAGCCCCGGGGGCGGATGAGGTCCGTCCTGGGTATCTCAAGGCTATGGATGTTGTAGGGCTGTCGTGGTTGACACGTCTCTGCAACATTGCATGGTCATCGGGAGCAGTTCCTGTGGAGTGTCTGACCGGGGTGGTGGTCCCCATCTTTAAGAAGGGTGACCTGAGGGTGTGCTCCAACTATAGGGGGATCACACCTCAGCCTCCCTGGAAAGGTCTACTCCAAGGTACTGGAGAGGAGGGTCTGATCGATAGTTTAATCTCAGATTGAGGAGGAGCAATGTGGTTTTCGTCCTTGCTGTGGAACTGTGGACCAGCTCTATACCCTTGCAAGGGTGATGGAGGGGGCATGGGAGTTTGCCCAACCAATCCACATGTGTTTTGTGGATTTGGAGAAGGCTTATGACCGTGTCCCCAGGGGCACCCTGTGGGGGACACTCCAGTGGTATGGGGTGGGTGGCTTTCTGTTAAGGGCCATTCAGTCCCTTTACCAGAGGAGCGTGAGTTTGGTCCGCATAGCCGGTAGTAAGTCGGACCGGTTCCCAGTGAGGGTTGGACTCCGCCAGGGCTGCCCTTTGTCACCGGTTCTGTTCATCACTTTTATGGACAGAATTTCTAGACGCAGCCGTGGTGTGGAGTGTGTCGAGTTTGGTGGCAGGAGAATCTCGTCTCTGCTTTTTGCGGATGATGTGGTCCTCCTAGCTTCATCCAGCTCTGACCTTCAGCTCTTGCTGGGTAGGTTCGTGGCCGAGTGTGAAGCGGCTGGGATGAGGATCAGCACCTCCAAATCTGAGACCATGGTTCTCAACCGGAAAAGGGTGGCTTGCCAACTCCGGGTCGGGAGAGAGATCCTACCTCAAGTGGAGGAGTTTAAGTATCTCGGGGTCAAAAGGAGTCAGTTGAGGTGGTTTGGGCATCTGGTCAGGATGCCTCGTGGACGCCTCCCTGGGGAGGTGTTTCGGGCATGTTCTGCCGGCAGGAAGCCCCCGGGTCGACTCAGGACACGTTGGAGAGGTTACATCTCCAATCTGGTCCGGGAACGCCTTGGGGTCCTGCCAGAGGAGCTGGTGGAGGTGGCCGGTGAGAGGACGGTCTGGAGCTCCCTAGTTGGGATGCTGCCCCCACGACCCGGACCCGGATAAGCGGAGGAAGACGACGCCGACGATGTATGCAAGCATTGGCTCATAATTATGGTTTAGCTGTATACGCAGACAGCATGTCTCATAAAGTTTAGGTTTTGTGAAAGCTTTCCAGAGTATGAACAAAACTGTTCAACAGACATGTGAACTGGTTGCATTTTTGATTTTTATATTTTAACAGACCTTTGGACAAGAACTGCTGGTTCTGTATCTTTGCAGTACTTTTCTTGGTTTCAGTTCTCTGTTTCACGATTTGACAGTTGTATTTGAAGTATTTCTTTTACTTTTATTGTTAACTTCACTATTATTTATCTGCCTGGATGGCAACTCCATGAAATAAACAAAATTGTTTTTTTTAACGTTCAGAATAATTCATGTTTGAGATATGGTGTTGAATTTCTGACCACCGCTCTCTGTGCTTATAAATTGTTAAAAGGCACATCGCTGCGTATAAGGCCGTCATGTACTAGTGAGCAGAATTCATAAGATAATGACCATCCTCACTGTATGTAATGTCAATATGAAAAAAAGACTGGAGGCCTGGTTTCTGAGTTGTGTACAGCAGACATTTACAGGCATCATTATCCAAACGGTGATGCCAGTGGGCGGCTTTAAGAGCTTGAGGTGAAATAAGCCATTTAGCCGCTTTATGATAGCCTCCCCAGACCTCGCTGTTTTCACATCCAGGGTCAGAGCTTAGCCACCGTCTAATCTCCCTTAGTCTCGCTGCTGTCATTAGTTTCTCTCTTGATAAATCAAGGCTGCTGCGAGTGGCAAAGTTAGATGCATTTTAGAGGAAAGTAAATAACCCTAATGCCCGTGTAGATTACTGTCACCATATTCAGATTTCCCTCATGCTTAATTTCATAACCAGTTATTGTGACTTCTGATGCTGAACATTTGACATCACTGTGAGGAGATTCTAGGATTTTCAGACAGACAAACTCAGATGCTGTTCGACATCTAGCGCCTGGGATGCTGGATGCTGTAAAAAGCTCAAAGCACTCCGGGACTTTATGACTTTAATGTTGGAGTTGAACCTTGCTCCTCTGTTTATATATCATTTTGCCACGTTATTAACTGCTGTGACCATTTTTACGACCAAAGCTGAAATCGTATCTCTTTTTGTTCTATTTTTATGCTTTAAGTTTTGAAGGTAAAGGAACAAAAGAAAGACTGTGGAATTAACAAAGAATAATTATGTGGCATAATCCTCTGGAACGAGACAGCGGGACACTGCGCCTTACGTTTATGACTGAGAAAATGCGAAAGGAAGCTAATAGCAGTGCAAAAACATCAGAAAACATATACAACACTGGGGCTAAGCAAAGACAAAAGTTTCTTGAGAAAACTGTTGCACTGAAGGCAGGGTAAACGCAATTATTTTTGTTAAAGTTTTCAACTATATTAGCATCAACATATGAGACAGAAAACAAAACAAACCCTTAAAGTCAGATTCCTCTTTATTCCTGAGATCACTCGACCTTTCATGTTCTCATATTTCCCTGCTGGATTTACTCAAGGTTGCTCTTATTAACCTGCTTTCTTTTGCTTCTTTCTATATGAATCCATCTAATTAATCTTTATCTGGTAGATTTGTGTTATTTCTCCTTTTCTTTGATGATGTTGAATCTTTTTCTTGCCCCATGTGGCCAAACTTACCGTGGGCTTGCTCGTGAGCTTGACAGACGTATGGTACAATATACAGAAAACAATGTGTTCTAATATTGTTTCCTATTCTCTAAAGAGCGTTGCCAATAAGGGTAAGTACATTGCAAAATAGTGAGAATGTTGTTTACAACATGGCTGTGCTGATTTGTATTGTCCATTGCATTGATTTTGTAAGAAAGCCTCAAGTTACAGTAGATGAGTAATGGTATGCATTAAACAAGGGCAATCCCTTTTAGATCCTGGCAATAGATTCGTGCATTTCTCTTCAGAACGGATCCCAGGCAGACGTTCGGGAGATGAAACCGGATAACTGCACTTTTACATGACATCTGCATGCAATAAGACTTGTCAGAACTCTGTAGCCTTTTCTTTTCCCTGCCTTCACTTCTACTGTAATCAGAGGCAGTAGATGGGAAAAGTGGCAACGAGCAGCTTTTCATTCCTAAATAAAAGACCACTTAGGCAGATAATTCTCTCCAGACTTAGCTGTTTTTTTCTTCTGCCACCAGATGAAGACATTTGCAGGAAGAGGACAAATATTCGCTCTAATTAATGGAACCTTTCACCAAATCCCCACCCCCACCCTATACGCCTCCTTTCACCTAATTCTCATACCCTTTTCTTCCCCTCTCAGTGTTTTCTCCTTCTTATCATCCATCATAGAGAGCCTATAGGTGCCCTTCGTAATACTGTACCTTTTAGGTTAGCTCTTGATGCCTTCTGAATTCGCTGGCTTATCCACGCTTTGATGTTGCCTTCAAATAGATACTAAGCAAAACTTTGAAGTCGCGACCTAGAAGTGGCCAAGAATGTCGAATACCTGCAAAAAACTCAGCACTTAACATTTTTCTTTTCTTTTTTTTGGTGCTGGTGAGGGTTTTTCACAAACAGTCAGTGCTGCACATTCACTAATGTGCAGCATAATTTGAGCGCCAGCGTCTAGAAGGGGAATCAGCATTATTTGTTTTTAAAAATGAGGGAGAGAGATCGAGCGGGTGTCTATCTTTGTTCTATTTCTGGGAATGGCTGCTGGAGGATTACTGCAAGTGGCAGAGTATTCATTATTTAGATGGAAGTGGCGGAGTTGGGGAAGGGCTGATTTCATAAACCACTTGACGATGACATGTGTGCTGCTATACTGGAAGCAAGGGGTGAAAAAAAAGTTTCACCTCTAAAATGTATCCCCCTAGCAAAGGCACTTGTAGCAACTCTCTAGCAGAGGCTGTGGAGACATTGAACACTAACTAAAACTGATGGAGCAAACTCAGATTGATGGAGTTAATGGATGAAATCGTTATGAGTTCCCCTGGATTGCTCTGTGTATAGGCTCTGAAAGTCACGATGCATTCATCCTGCTGTTTCATGGTGCATGTAAGATGTGGTATTATAGTTTTAAATACAGCATCTTTCATGCTTGTGATTACATCGAAAGCGACCGAGTTGGGTATCTGCAACGAGAAATCTTTCTTAAGCCTGACTGATTATGAAATAATGGCAGTTTTGTCTCAGTGCCTGGCTCGGTATACCCTCAAAGTGATGACTGAAGATATCGGCAGTGACATTTAAAATAGCCTAAGAGAAGGAAGAAAAAAAAACATGAATTTGAAATGAGAAAGCTGTGACACTTATGTTTTCCAAAAGCAAAAGCTGCCAGTGTGGTGGAGGGTCACCGGCGAGGGAATGTTCCTCTGGCTTAAAAAGTAGCATGTTTATCCTGACAGTTTTGATCCTGGTCTCACAGCCACTCTGATTAATGCACTGTCATGCCGCCATGGTGGAGAATGTCTCTCGGCAGTCTGCATCCCCTTTCCTGTACTCCTCCCTGATATTTCTCTAATGTGACTCGACAATAAAGAGATTGATTGTGATCATTATGCTGCTCTCAAAGAGTAATGTCGCTTCCCAGCATGATCCTACCAGCTTCTAATTCAATGACTGCTGAGGGTCGCATTTAAGCAGTGGTGGTGCACAGTGTTGCTTTAAGTGGGGGTGGTTTACAGTAAGCTAAAGCCAGGGACATTTCAAAATGACCCGCACCAGGCACCAATTCTGTGCTACTATATGGCTGTTCCTGGGGGACTTGCTGTTGCCAGCGTTATCACACCAAACGTGGAAATCGAACTCTTACGGTAACATTTAACCAGCTTTATCACCAATTTCCTCATTCTGCATCTGCAAATAAAACTGTGAGGGTCATTCATTTGCTTTCCTGACTCAGTCTTTACAGCAAGGTTGATTTGTTTATCTGTGCGTGTTTAGCCCCTGGCCCCAATCTTCTACATGAGAAAAAAGGTTTAGCATTTAAATTGGTTGATCCGCTGCACGTTTGCTAAACCTGTTTTTAAAGCATTACATTGATGAAAAGCAGACGCTAATCCCAGGGGTGTGCGACCTTATCTGGCTAAACACCTGACAATGAGATTCTATTGTCAC
Organism: Nothobranchius furzeri; assembly: GCF_043380555.1. NCBI lineage: Eukaryota > Metazoa > Chordata > Actinopteri > Cyprinodontiformes > Nothobranchiidae > Nothobranchius > Nothobranchius furzeri. The sequence continues at coordinate 76,607,619 of NC_091741.1, forward strand.
GCTGGGAACAACAAGACTCTCTGTAAATGCGCCGTACTATTTTTATTGACCACTGCAGTTTAGTGCGTCTGCAGGTGGGAATTAGAGCATGACATCGTGAGAAGAGAAACTTGTTTTTGACCGCTTGGCATCAGTGCCAAAGGAAACTTCAAAGGCTTTCCAATGCCATGCTGCTCAGGAAGTCGTTGTCTTCCTCGCCAAATGCGTTCTACTGTAGCTCCTGGGCGTCAGCAACCAGACCTGACTGAGGACACTTTGTTAGCCTTCCAGCTTTCAGTGGTAATCCCAGAATCTCCTGTATGCATTTCTTCTCTGCTTATATTCACGCTATCTGATCCTCTGGTGCCGCACTTCCCATTTTATATTTAGCCAGACAAGACATTTAGTCAATATTGTAGCCTATGAATATGTAGGAGAGAGGTGGCCTTCACCTGAATGTGGCAGATGTGATTTCTAACTAAATCATAGGGATTACATTATTGACAGTGCCTTGAATAAACATCAGGATGAGGTCGAAATTCATTGTCTTCCATTATTTGCGTAGCATCTGCAGCATGTTGGGTTTTTAAAACCAGCCGAGTATAACCAACATGTGTGGGGGGAAAAATGCTCCTTTGATGATTCTCCATAATTTAGTGTTACACATTCCGTGTATAATTTAAGTGATGATGGGAGAAAGGGACTGATTCCAGACCGGCTGTGTTTACGGCGCTCCTTGAGGATTGTCATCGTCTCTGTACTTTAGCTCTTAAAAACTGAATCGTTCAGCACCTAATTTTGTTTAGGGACTGGCTGTGTTCGAATGAGGATTTTTTTTCTATTATCCAGCTTTATTCTTTGCTACAGAAATTTTGCAGGGCAAGAAAATTATTACAATAAGGACACAGAAGGAAGACACACTCCCATCGTGACAGCTGATTGTAGCTGAGACATGCTGTTATTTCAACCAAGCATTTCCTGCTATATTCATTTTCCTTTGTTCTGTTAAGTCTGGTCAATATTAATCCCAAACAGGAAATTTAACCAGCTGCTGCCTTTTATAAACTGACAGTTTACGGTTTTGCAAAGCCATATGCTGCTGCTGCTGCCTTTTTCTCTCTCCCTCAGATATCACTTCTCAGTTTCCATTGTCAGTCTCGTCTTGGCTTTTATGATCTTAATTCTGATGGATGGATTCCAGCGTGAAATGACTCATCCGGCTGTGAACGCAGACCATCCTTTGCCTCCTACTGATGCCATTTGGTGAGAGGGAGGGAAAGCATGGAGACCATCAGAGGAGATGGGAGAAAGCTTGAGTGTTGACGACGCTCCTCCCTTATCTAATTGGGGAAAAGCAAACATGATTAAGCCCAATCTGAAGGATGATCAGTGTCTTCCACCAGAGAGTCATGTCACGTTCTGCAGCATGCTCAGCTGAAAGACCGATCAGCACGGTCTTCTGACAGCGTCAAGCTGCTGTCTCAACAAAAAAACAAAGTGCCTTTTTTATTAAGACTTCTACAAAATATGATTTGTACCTAACTGCTTGTTCGACATGAATAAAAATCAATCAATCAATCAATCAATCATTACTTTATTAATACCAGAGGGAAATTAGAGTTTCAGTACACACAATTCAGAGATCAGACATACATGGGCAAGAAACATGACAAGAATTGGTGACTGTGGTCATTCGCAACCCGAGTCGTGCTACCTTAATAGAGATAAGAGGGTCACATGTGAAAGTACTTTAAATGGCTTCAGTGTGATTTGTCTTATACTGGTGTAAACAGCCCTGCCATGAGCTAACGCTAGCACGAGCCAACAAATACCATAAAGTAAAAAGGTTCACACTGGTGGACAGAAATATTACTACTTACCAGTCAAGTAGCAGCAAAGCCAGGTCACTATCAATCTGTGATTTTGTGGCCTTCTTTGCGTCCTCTGAGTGTAGGCCATGCTGATGTTCACTCTGGCTTTAGCTCTTTGCTTCGCCTCCAAAGGCATCACTCTGACCTACTTCCAGACTCTGCCATAATGCCACCAAATAAAATGTCATTTTCTTCTTGTGTTTTTTATTTTTGGTCAACAAACTGATAAAGCTAATGGCTAGTCTTTATATTAGCTAATGGCAGTGTAAACAGCTATTGTTATAAAGCAGGTAGAGACCCCCCAGTTTGCAGAGAGCTTCAGAGTGATGCCTAATGTGATGTTGGCCATGTTATGGCTCATGAATCACTAAAACTAATTTAAAAGCAATAGTTAAAAACTCATTAGGAGCTAAGATATCTGAGGCTTTCTGCCTCTGGTAGGGTCACCCATGGCAAACAGGTCCTAGGTAAGGGATCACACAAAGAGCAGCCCGAAGACCTCTTATGATGAATTATATAAATGGAAACCGTGTTCCCTCGCCCGGACGTGGGTCACCGGGGCCCCCCCCCTGGAGCCAGGCCTGGAGGTGGGGCACGTTGGCGAGCGCCTGGTGCCCAGGCTTTCACCCATGGTGCCTGGCCGGGCACAGCCCGAAGAGGAAACGTGGGTCCCCCTTCCCATGGGCTCACCACTCATGGGAGGGGCCAAAGGGGTCAGGTGCAGTGTGAGACAGATGGTAGTCGAGGGCGGGGACCTTGGCGGTCTGATCCTCGGCTACAGAAGCTGGCTCTTAGCACATGGAATGTCACCTCTCTGGTGGGGAAGGAGCCTGAGTTGATGTGTGAGGTTGAGAGGTTCCGACTAGATATAGTCGGACTCACCTCGATGCATGGCTCTGGCTCTTGAACCAGCTTCCTTGAGAGGGGTTGGACTTTCTACCACTCTGGAGTTGCTCCCACTGAGAGGCGCAGAGCAGGGGTGGGCATACTAATTGCCCCCCATCTTGGTGCCTGTACGTTAGGGTTTACCCCAGTGAATGAGAGGGTTGCCTCCCTCTCAGGTGTCTATATGTGCTCTTGACACCAGGATACCTTAGGCCGCAGCTCAATGATCGACTTTGTTTTTGTTTCATCTGACCTGCGGCCTCATGTCTTGGATGCTTGGGTGAAGAGAGACCTGGTGGTGAGTTGGCTCAGATGGTAGGGGAGGATGCCGTTCAGACCAGGCAGGCCCAAACGTATCGCAAGGGTCTGCTGGGAACGTCTGGCAGAGTCTCCTGTCAGAATGAGCTTCAATTCCCACCTCCGACAGAACTTCCAAAATGTTCCGGGGGGGGGCATTGAGTCTGAATGGACCCTGTTCCATGCTTCCACTGTTGAGGCGGCCGACCGGAGCTGTGGTTGTAGGATCGTCGGTGCCTGTCTTGGTGGCAACCCCCGAACACGCTGGTGGACACCGGTGGTTAGAGATGCTGTCAAGCTGAAGAAAGAGTCCTATTAGGTCATTTTGGCCTGTGGGACTCCAGAGGCAGCTAATGGGTAATGACAGTCCAAGCGGAACGCGGCTCGGGTGGTCGCCAAGGCAAAAACCCGGGCATGGGAGGAGTTCGGTGAGACCATGGAGCAAGTCTTCCGTACGGCTTCGAGGAGATTCTGGTCCACTGTCCGGCGCCTCAGGGGGATAAAGCAGTGCGTTACCAACACTATCTATAGTGGGGACGGTGTGCTGCTGACCTCTACTCAGGACATTGTGGATCGGTGGGCAGAATACTTTGAAGACCTCCTCAATCCCACTGACACATCTTCCAGTGAGGAAGCAGAGTCTGGGGACTTTGGGGGTGGCCTCTCAAATCTCTGGTGCTGTGGTCACTGAGGTGGTTAAAAAGCTCCTCTGTGGCAAGGCTTCAGGGGTGAGGGATGAGATCTGTCTGGAGCTCCTTAAGACTCTGGATGTTGTGGGGCTGTGTTGGCTGATGCGGCTCTGCAATATCGCATGGACATCGGGGGCAGTCCCACTGGACTGGCAGACCAGGGTTGTGGTCCCCTTATTTTAAAAGGGGGACCACAGGGTGTGTTCCAACTACAGGGGGATCACAATGCTGAGCCTTCCTGGTAAGGTCTATTCAGGAGTTCTGGAGAGGAGGGTCCGTCGGACTGTTGAACCTCGGATTCAGGAGGAGCAATGTGGTTTTCGTCCTGGCCATGGAACACTGGACCAGCTCTATACCCTTAGGGGGATCCTGGAGGGTGCGTGGGAATTTGCCCAACCAGTCTACATATGTTTTGCAGATTTGGAGAAGGCGTTTGACCGCGTCCCTCGGGGGGCCAGGTGGGAGGCACTCCGGGAGTATGGGGTACCAGGCCCTCTGATACACACTGTTAGGTCCCTGTATGTCCGGCGTCAGAGCTTGGTCCGCATTGCCGGCAGTAAGTCGGGCTCGTTCCCAGTGAGAGTTGGACTCCACCAAGGCTGCCCTTTGTCACCGATTCTGTTCATAATCTTTATGGAAAGGATTTCTAGGTGCTGCCAAGGTGTGGGGGGCATCTGTTTTGGTGGCCTGAGAATCAGGTCTCTGCTTTTTGCAGATGATGTGGTCCTGTTGGCTTCATCAGAACGTGATCTTCAGCTTTCGCTGGAGCAGTTTGCAGCCGAGTGTGAAGCAGCTGGGATGAGAATCAGCTCCTCTAAATCTGTGACCATGGTCTTGATTCGGAAAAGGGTAGAATGCCTTCTCCGGGTCAGGGATGAGGTCCTGCCCCAAGTGGAGGAGTTTAAGTATCTCGGGGTCTTGTTCACGATTGAGGGAAAACTGGAGCGTGTGATCGATAGGCAGATTGGTGCTGCATCTGCAGTGATGCGGGCATTGTACTGATCTGTCGTGGTGAAGAGAGAGCTGAGTCAGAAGGCGAAGCTCTCGATTTACCGGTCGATCTACGTTCCAACCCTCACCTATGGTCATGAGCTTTGGGTAGTGGCCGAAAGAACGAGATCGCGGATACGAGCAGCCGAAATGAGTTTTCTCTGAAGAGTGGCTGGGCTCTCCCTTAGAGATAGGGTGAGAAGCTCGGTCATTCGGGAGGGGCTCGGAGTAGAACCGCTGCTCCTCCACATCGAGAGGAGCCAGTTGAGGTGGCTCGGGCATCTGGTCAGGATGCCTTCTGGACGCCTCCCTGGTGAGGTTTTCTGGGCACGTCCATTCGGGAGGAGACCTAAAGGTAGACCAGGACACGGTGGAGGGACTGTGTCTCTCACCTGGCCAGGGAACACCTTGGGATTCCCCCGGAGGAGCTGGCCCTAGTGGCTGGGGAGAGGGAAGTCTGGGCCTCTCTCCTTAGGCTACTGCCCCGCGACCCGACTCCGGATAAGCGGATGAAAATGGATGGATGGATGGATGGATGGATGGATGGATGGATAGTTGAAGAGCAAGTCAACCCCTACCAGATTCTAACTCCACTCCCACTTCATGTTTGAAAAATGCAACTAATGCTGTTGCCTGGCAGACCGAGAAGGAGGAGCTGCTAACAAATACACACACACACAGGCGCACGACAGCATTGTGACATCATAATGTACCAGTTTACATCATAGCATACCTCTTAGCCAATAGCGGTGGCAGATTTAAATTAAAATACAGTGCATAGTTTTTACCCGACAATGGCACAACACTGCCAGTTTTAGGCAGAATATTTAAATTTTAACTAAGATGCACTGAAGTGCCGAATTATTGACTATATGTGTCTGCAGCATGATTAGACACTTGCTTATTTAGTTTATCAGCAAAAAAAAAGTTTATTTGGGGGTGACTTGCTCTTTAAAAACTCCTTAATGTTGTATTAAAGCAATTCCAACCCAAAACTTCCATACAAATTTATGGAGCTGTTATCTCATAACTTTATCTTTGCTGTGGTTATTCTTTTATAGGTAAACATTCTGCCCAGGCGTGCACCAATGGTAGCTAATTTTGTCTGTCAATAAACCACAGTCCTCTATGGGAATTCCCACATGTGTGATGCAATAGTTTAAGTAATGGTAGCATAAAATGCTGTGAAACTTTAGGAATAAAGTTATTGTAAGACAGTTGACACACTATGTAATTAGACTAGCCATTAGCTGCTTACTTCAAATAAAACCAACCTCTAATTATCCAAACTGAGGTTGTTCAGAGTTATATATCCACATTAAGAAGGAGAAAAGCTTTTTGTTTATTATAAGATCATTTTAATCAGTCAGAGAAATCTGAATAACTTTATGGTCACAATTAAAATGTTTATCATCCTTTGGGTCCTTTGGTGTGATGTCAAATTTCAGTTACACTTTTTTTTGCATTTATTTATATTTTCTCAAAACTTTAAACTAAATGAGGCTTCACATCTTTGAGCTATTTTATTTTAATGACTGTGCTTTATCTACATCTTATGAAACTGACATTTCTGCACCGTTGAGTTTGTGGAATTACTCAGACAGGTCGCAGTATTAGCCATATAATTAAATGTCACATTGAAAGTGTCATTTCTTTATTTTATTCATTTATAAAAACATCGCCATGATAATTATGTCTCAAGGATTATGTTTACATAATTCTCTCAGTGTCTTGTAATGAATTCATCTTGCAGCCTTAAGCCAGCCTTCAGTTTTTCAAGTGGAATGTTTTGTTTTGATTTTTCCCTCTTGTTGTGCTGGTTATTCATTTATCAGCCAACACGTTATTCCCGGTCGGTGTCACGTCAACAACTACCTGGTTGTGTTATACAGCTAAATGGCACCAAGTGAATTCTGTGACAACTGGAGGTGGTTTAAATGATCAACCTTCAGTTATTTTTTTATTATAATTTTTGCCTGAATAAATGACCAAAAAGGTTGTTTTGCCCCTCATTTTTGTCATTTTCTATTAAGTTTTCTTGTTTCTTTTATTTATTTATTTATTTATTTATTTAATGAAGCTAAACTAATGATGTTGAAAAACTGAACCATTTACTGGAATTTGATTCTCTTTTCCTTTGTCAGTGAAGATGTTTTGCAACCTACAAGTCTTCACCTGCACTTTTATTGCATTAAGAGAATCCCCGATTATTTCCCCTCTTTATCCATTATGAAAGATTTTCATGATAGACAGCAGCAGCTTGGTGACAATGATTCTTACAGTGATTAGCCTACAAACTGTTCATGTAAGGCTTTGCTCTCATGTGTTTTTTTAGGGGGGATAAAGAAAAATCCAGGTGCATCCCAAACAAAATATCCTTTTATTCCTTTTGCACCACAAAGTAGCGTTTTTCAGATAATCCTGCAAAACTGATGAATACCATTTCATCAAGCACAATGTCTGATATTCAGTCTTGATTTGAAAGCTCGAGGTGAGCAATAATTAAGCTCTCCCGCATTGAGCATTTCCTCCCTTTCAGTTGAGTCATGACAGATTCACAACATGTTCCAAGCAGCACGGAACCAAATTTGATGCGGTTCAGATGTAGAGGCGTGAGAGAGGTGCTAATTGATGCCTGCTGTGACACGAAAAGCAAATTGTATAGTTTACAAGTACAACCAGCAAACCGAAGGCATGAACGAACCGCAGAGTCATATCAGGAGTGTGAATGGGGAAGATGCACGGGGAAGCTTAATGGTTGCTGTCAACACGTCTCTTCTACCTGCTCCGTGCGATTCCTCTGCTCTCGCCACGTTAACGTTATTTGTGCCCACTCAGGCTCACACTCAAACGCCACCACACTTGTGCAAACTTATCTAAATATATCTGAGATGGTGCATTTGTTTCAAAGCTGCACATTCCAAGTTGTTTTTGGATGAAAGGTTTCTTCTAGTATACAAAACGCTCATCAAAACCATCAAAAAAGATTGATTGCACTGCAAACCGTTAGCTTAAATATCGTGTTTTGGGTGCTGATGCAGTAGCCAAAGTGGGAAAAAAAATATTTTTTATGTTTGCGATTTTGTTTATGTTCTTTTCTGAATGTGTTATGATATATGAGCTTGTAATATTTTTTAGACATGCACAGTGGAAAGATTTAGCTGCTGCTGGAGCTGAACTTTTGACCATTTTCAAGAGGATTTCTGATATACAAGTCAGTGAACTGTTGGGGAGAGTTATCTGTCTGCTGTGCCTCTGAGTGATGAAGCTGCTCTCCCTGGTCTGTTTCATTTTCATACATTTTCAGGCTATTTATCACATGCTTTTAAAAACAGAGCGGTTTTATGATGCTTACTCTCAGCAAGTTGTAAATAGGCTGAGAGATGAACAGCCAAACCTCACACGTCTGTCCTTCTCTTTCTGTGCAGCAGATTTAGGAAACACACTTTTATTTTCTCTCCCCTGCAACACGAGGAAGTGAAAGTGGGCTCTGGAAGAGAAGAAGGAAAGGTTGTTCTGTGAGTTTAACTTGCATAACAATAAAGGAAAGTTCAGCTGTGCTGCTTGCAGCTTTTTAAAAGTTGTCATCCCTGCTGCGTTAGGGGCAGCAGTTTCACACAGTGACCAACGGGTTTAATGAATGTGTCTGCTCTCATTTCACATCATGGCAGTTGTGAACTGAGATGTCACCACTGGAACAGTCCAACAAAAGTATTGCTTTTATTTTCTATCTGTAATTGGTTTCAGGTAACAGTCACATTTAGTTCCCAGATTCAAACCAAACGATGACAAAGAGTTCATCTGTGCACAGCAACAGCCCTAATACTGAAACTGGCTTACAGTAATGTCTGACTTAACATAAAAACACTTTCCTGGTTGAGCTTTTTCCCCACATTTTGAGTCAGGAAAAGTCCTGCCACAACGTGCAGCACAGTGTGGTAAATGCTGGTTATTACAGCTGCTGCTACCTTTTTTTTGTCTGGCAGCCAATTTTGATTTTAGCGAGAAAGCATCGGTTACAGCTGCAGTTCCTCTTTTTAGGGGTAGTTCATGTGAAATCTCACCAAAATAAACAATTTAGTACATCTATTTATTTAGTTTGACTCACCAAGCTTTTCATATGAAGCTTGGCAGAAAAGACGGACGCGAGATCACACAGCTTCACTGATCTTTTACTGCTTTCTTTTCAACCAAATCACAGAAAAATGCATTTCTCCCTCAGTGGTGACTTTTGAAAAATATAAATTTAAAGTGAGGGCCATCATTCCAAATTGTGGGACAAAGGGCAAGAGATAAAAATCTCAATTCCGCAAAAAGATAGACAATTGATCATTCCATCCCAGACCTGAACTACGTTTAACAAAGTGCTGTCATTTGCTGAAGATGTTGCTCTTTATTTATGACTGTCAAGGTACTTCCAGCTGGTCTAGCCACCCTGGCAATGAGTGCCAATTCAGTCACTCTGCTGCTTCCCAAGATCAGGTGGATGGATTATCCATAAATTTATACAATCATTCAAGACCCCCCAGCATGATCAAACCATAAACTGTGAAGCTGAGCATAAAACCTATGCAGGAGTGCCACAAACTGCATTTCCTCCAACAGCTGCTTGAATCTTCCTAAAAAACGAGTCCTGACCCAGTGTTAAAATGTGTTTTATAGCAGAGATAGATGTTAACATCCTGGTAGGTTATGATTCCCTTTTCTCATAAAAATATACACAGATAGAGACGTGGTATTACCAACAGGTCAGTGCTTTATTGATTTATTCTGGCCAGAACGTTTATGAGCTACCAAGCAGCGACTTAGTAAAACATATTTGCTTTGTGTTTCATGCTAATTAAAACTGCTAGCATGCTTGCAGCCTCTTGATCATGAGGCCTGGTCCATCAGGTTACTCATTCCCAGGGGAACATTTAACAAGGTGACCACCAAAATTCACCTGAGTGGTTCTACTAACAATATCATTAATAGATATTTAAGATTCAGGTAATACTTTACATGACTACCCATATAAAGAGCTTATTATTTATTAAATGCATTGTTTAAAAATGTGTAGTTTTTACTGTTAATCCCTGGAAATCTCCAACAGAACATTGTTGAAAATGAATCAAACAATGCCCAGTTGTATTGGCGGCTTTATAACATATAACCATAAAAGTTTAGTCTAAAATACATGAGTGGGTCTAGGTCTCTGGGCGATGCCATATTAGACACGCTGTTTCCCTCTATGGGAGCCTGTGAGGACAAAATGCATTTACTGATTTGTAACAAACGGTTACAAAACTTGCTATTCATAAATGTTGTTTTACACATTTACCTCTTCACTTGTTGCCAGTGTTGAAAGTTGGTCTGATGTGCTTGTTCTTTTGCTGGAGGTTGCACTCCCAGCAATTTTTGACCCTAACGACCCCCTGTTTGTAAGGTCTTAAGCCTAATTTATACTTCTCCGTCAGCTCCACGCTCCACGAGGGACACACACACACACACACACACACACACACACACACACACACACACACACACACACACACACACACACACACACACACACACACACACACACACTTCTCCGTGTCCTGGGGAGTGTTGCAAAGCAAGTCCCCTCCTACAGAGGGTGTAGCGCTGTTCTGTGGTATCCTGCCATGTATCCAGTCGAGGATAGTGCATTTCCTATTGTGTTTATATTGTATTTTTTTGTATTTAAGAGATTTTTTAACAGACAAATGTGTCCCTCATTCTCCTCCACCTCTTCATGTGCTCGCCACCTCTAAGCCCGCGTTTACCTAATTTCCGTTAACAAATAAAACGCTTGCTGCGTATCTTTTTACTCCTCCAGTCATGGGTGATTAAAACATTCATATTTCTAGAGTTTTATGCGAGGTATTGTTCAAGTTACTTTGTGTCTGCCGCTACATATCTTTGACCCTCTTTATGTTTTTGAGGGCACAATGGCGGTGATGTTGATGAAAGCAGCGTCCTGGCCAATCACAAGCCTGCGTTCTCCATCTCGTTGGATGGATATTTAGAAAAGTGGGCTTGAATCTGTTCGTACTTGCGAGCCTGCTGGGGAGCCCTTGCAAAGACGAGTTTCCGCACGGAGACAGACAGAGACGGAGAAGTATTTCAAGCCTTACTTGAAAACAAAATAGCGGTTGTTTGCAATGATTTAGGTATGTGCTGCCCCCTATCGCCAGGGAAAATACACATCATCACTTTAAGGAAAAATTCATATCATGCAATTTAACTGATTAATATTACTTCATACAGCCTATAATTCAGACTATTAAGTCTATTAAGTCTGAATTATAACTGTGTTTTTAACAATGGACATTTAAAAAAAATGTGTACCTACTGAAAAGTGTTACCAATGCTTTTTTTCCCCTTCAGAGTATGATTTATTTATTTGTCATGGGTTTGTCTGTCTGTCTGTCTATGTTTATGTTTATTTTCATTCTTTGGCCAAAATGAGGGGTGGGGGTTATGGTGGGCTGCCTCTATGTTAGTCTCCCCTTCCTGCATTAATGACTATGGCAACTTTCTCCGATGCAGGAAAACAACAACAACAACAACAACAGCGAAAATAAAGCAAAGGAGTAGCAAATAATGCAAATCCCATCATTTCTGCAGGCCTTTGCAATTCTGAACCAGTGAAATTACAGAGGATCCACTCTGCGGCTACACATGGAAAACATCGGGCCACCAGAACCAAAAAGTTTATGAATAAAAACCAGTCTTCCTCAGCAAAATATCTTATGCATGCAGCACCGATGTAAACAGCCTTAGTCCTATTTAACATTTCTGTTAAATACAAGTTAAAAGCTTAAAATGATCCCTGCAACTGTAAACCAGATAAAAGTCATTATCAGATTCACTGTTTTCTTTAATAGTTTTGCTCTTCATCCCATTATCAAAGTGTGACAGGATGTTACCTTCAAGGCTTCCACATAGATAATGTTTATCATTTTTACTTGGTGCCAAATAATTCTTAGACAAGATATACTGTTGCTCTTTAAAGCCAGCTATTTGTTACAGCATTGTGACACTTAATGAATATAAAGTGGTGCTCAGCTAGGCTGCAAATATGTATGTTGTGTGTAGAAGGATGGGCGGAGGCTATGGTGCTGCGGCAGTTGATAAATTGTTGTTATCTTATTGGCAGTAGTGAAAAACGCTGCTAACATATGGACGGAGGATTGGATAGATCTGCTGGTGACCACACGTTTTGACATCTGGTGTGGCTGAAAGATTTTTTGGCTAAGAGCGTTGGCATGAGAAGCGTTATGGAACCTCAGTACATCCCATTTTACACAGCGTAACGTGCTTTGATGCACGTCAACAGTCAGGTTTGCATATTTGTGTAATTATGTGCTGACTGGGCTTTTGCATTGCATGATGGACATTATTCAGTCTTGTGTCCTTATCCGACAAATTTGGCAATTATTTGGGCCACCTTCAGATGCAATCATTCGTGTGTGTGTGTGTGTGTGTGTGTGTGTGTGTGTGTGTGTTTGTGTGTGTGTGTGTTCCAGCAAAAGCAGTCTCCAGAGAAACCGCACAGGAGGTTTGTATGAGTTGGATACCTCCTTGACAACACCTTGGAGGTAAAAATCAATGTCTGCCAAACAAAGTGAAATGTTAGGCTGCAGCCATTACATGACAGATGATGCTTAGGGTGGTATTTTCTAAGGAGAGCAAAGACTGGAACGCAGGCAGCCTTGTCTGTTCTTGTCAAGTGAAGCGGCATTTTGAAGGACAGTACATCTGACTTCACTGACCACTTTTATTGTTGATTAGTCAGACGGAGGAGTGTTTGAGAGCCACTCTGAAACACAGGGGTGAAGGGGTTGAAAATTAAGAACAACTGCATGGTAGATTAAACTTTAAACACCGGTTTTACAAATGAATTGTGACGCCGGGGCACTTGAGACATCACTTACAACTCTAGTTGGACAAAAGCACAGTCATCTTGATTAAAGTGGATTGGTTGTCATATCAGGACAGTTCCTCTGTTTCACAGCCAAACTGAAATTCTGTGATAAGTCACAAATTTTGCAGCCCGGCTTCTTAGGGTTTTATTAGCCATGTCAAAAAAATGTTTTGTACTTTCCATCTCAGTGCCCGCAGAGTTTTAGTCAGATTCCAATTTCCTCGGGGTGGAGCTCAGGCTATGCGATTGAATGGAGGCTGTGGAAGCGGCGTGGTACATTAGTCAGAAAGCACTGGGTTGCCACCTCATGCATGATCAGTCCTCAAGACTCCAGCAGTGACCTCACCACACAGCCGTGGGCCATATCATGTTGCTGATTGAGCATGCACCAAGCCTCAGAGGGTACGCAGGTTACATCTTCTTCTCGCCGTGAGGAGCAGAGGGTGTTCTGTCGGAAAACTCCAAAACATTACTAGTGCTCCGAGGCTTTTCTCAGTGGGTTTTAGTGTGTGTTTGAATGTGCGTGTGCACTGTGTGTAACATGTGCTTGCACACATAAAGTTCATCACTCATGCTCGTTGAGGATATTGACATCTTCAGCATGACCCTCCCCAACACTCTAATGCACAAGTTGGTAAGCAGTATGAGGAAAAAACCAATGATTTGTCCCATTATTATTCTTGTCCCGTGTTCTGCTCTGTGGCCAAGAGTAATGCAACAGTGGGATATCAATTCATAGCCTTGGCCCCAGGAAAGCTCTTTGGAAAGCAGAGGGATTTTCAGCCTGTGTGCAATAGCTCAAGCTCTGGAGCCAGACACTGCAAGAAATGTTGGTTTAAAGAATTATTTCTGAAAATGGTGGAAGGAGTCGGTCATGGGAAGATAAATAAAGGCTCAGCTTGTATTGTTTGTTCTTTGAACTTCATTACATAAAGAGACTCAGATGAAAGGACATTAATAATTAAAGGTTGAAGTCATGTATGCAGCAGGAGGTAGCCTCACACAATTGTTTTTGAGTTCTAGTGCTTTAAATATATGTATTATTTTTTGGGGGGGTTGATTGGGCCAGTGAAAATTTTGTGGTGGCACATCATGGTACCTCAGGGGAGTTAAGCTGTTTATTGCATTGCTCCATCAATCTGTAAAAATAAATAAATAAAACAATATTCTTATGTGTCTAACACACAAGTCTTCGGTATTTCACAAAATAGACTAAATTTCACACAGCTGCTTTAGTTATTGTTTCAAATTTTATTGTTTTAGAATTTTAAAACTGTCTTTGTGTTGAGAAACAAACAGCAAATGAAACAACCACTAATGGCACTTATACTTTTTAAAATGGCGAGCCTCAATGACATTTATATATTTAAACTGGGGTTTATTAAATTATTTATAAAAATAAATATATTGGCTTCAACATGTATGTCTTAAAGAATATGAATGGGATTTATTAAAGGGGGCCCTCTCTGGTGGCGGGGTCATGGCCATGGCCCCCTCCTGGCCACCTCTTGTGAGCTCCACTGCGCATATCTCATAAAGGCATGGAATGTTTAATAATGATTCACCGTTTTTCAAAAAGAGTAGAGCAATCATCAAAATAAAATATATCGTATGCCTGGGACGATAACAAATTTTGCTGGACGATATATTGTCTAATAAATTGTTGATGATAAACGATATTATTGTGGACATTATCGAGACCAAAATAACCACTTAAGCAATGTTAATATATCATAATAATGCAAGCACACCCTTTAAAATGCAACAATTAAACCTTCAACAGTGGAATGTCCAGAACCAGAACTTCCAAATAAAACAAACAAACAAACAAACAATTAAATAGATAAATAGATGAATGACTGAATGAATGAACGAATGAACAAAATACTACAGGACTCTCACTCTGTTTGAAAATATTGCACTAAACACTATAAAATAGACCCGGTCTCAACAAAACAATAAACACAATGGCCTATCCAGTGTCAACAACCAAAACTGCGTTTCAATAATGATAATTAATAATAATAGCAGAGTTGTACGTTTCTTAACCTTGATATATTGGAGCTGGAAAAACCATCAAGTTAATTTTCATTTATCATACGATTAATTGATCTATTGATTATTGTCCCAGTCCTAACATAGTGAATCAAATGGCCTTAGCTTCTACCTAAAATGTATGTGTTTTAGAATTTTTTACATTTGTATAACAGAAACATGCTGGAAAAATAAATATATATATTTCCAGTTGGAATTTAAGCTCAATACAAAGATTCAAGCTTCCAGAAATGAGTCCTGAATTTGTTTATTTTATGTTCAGTGGGAGACGAATGCAGCGTAAACCTCCTGTTCCTCATTTTTTCCTCCACAATAGAGATGAAAATGAGTCCTTTCTGCAAGTGGAGTACATGCAATTGAGAACAATATGCCAACAATTAATCAGGAAAAGATATGCCTTACTAATTTTAGATGGACCGTGCTTTCTTTGTCTGGTTTTTCCACAAACTGAGCGATTTAAACAGGAAACGCAATTACAGCAATCTGTGGAAAAAGACCGCCACTACAGCCACGAGTGTCTTTATTTATTTATTTATTTTCTAGCTTGAAACCATTCTCTCAAGTGATTGGGGAAGCAAGTTGTAAATGAATAGGGAGGCACATGAATAGTTCTCAGAATACACTTCACATTTCTGTGACCCCCCACCAGATGATGCTGAGAGCTTTTTTTTTTTTTTTCGTTTTTATTTTATTTTATTTTCATTTTATTTATTTATTTATTTGTGCAATTACACATGCAGGTCTGTATTTGCTGTGGTCAGAAGAGCGGCTCACATTTGTACGGAACTGGGAGGCACAACATTGTTGTTGGTTGTGACCTTCGGAGGCACAGTGCAGTTGAAAATAAATTGCAATGCCGTTAAATGTTTAAAAGCGTCTGCGCGGTGGCCGGGACCACCGTAACTACGGTTTCATGTTGGCTCCAATAAACCAGCTGCCGTCACAGTTACTGACTCTGACTGAAACACTTTGAGGATATTTAGACGGTGAGTGACTACTTTCAGCACCAGTTGGGTTCAGCTTTACAACAAAATGCTTAGCAGAGGCACCCCTGTACGCCTCCCAGTGTTTGCTGTTTGATGCATTGCAGTTTACTCTCATCTTAATCTGGCTTCCAGATCAGAAAGGATGATGCAGAAGTATATTGATTTTCATTGTGAGGGGAAGTGGACCGTCGCTGCTGATTTGGACATTAAAACATCACATTAAATAAGAAAACAAGCTGTCAGGCCACATGACTAATTTAGGTAATATGTCTAAACCTGGAAGTTCTTCAGTTCCTAATGTTCTGAGAAATCGCTCTGATGGTAATGTAGCACGCCTTTAGGACTGGTTAGGTTGTGGTGTTTCTGGAACAACCTTTTGTGAACATGGTTATCTGAGGTTATTTTTATGTGTTGATTACTCATCATGCTAACAGAGTCATTTTTGTCATTAGGTTTTAGCTTAATATGCAGTTTGCTGAAATGTTATTATGATTAGTCAGTCCTGTGGGCATCAAAGGCATTCATTACTCATTGTGATGTTCAGTCGCTTGCTTGTGGTGCGGCTTATGCATATTTTATTGTTTCCAATGCTTTTCAATGATCTTTGAACAAAACTTGATGAACAAACCAATGAACAAAATTCTCAAGTATTGTTAGAATGCCGAACACGTCTCCTACATTGGCCACTTCAGCAGCTCTTCTAGTGAACTATTCTGATTAGGATTTGTTTGGGTTAAAGTAAAAAGGCTTGTTCCATTCCAGTTTTACTAATAGGACAATGCTAGGTTAGAAGTTTTGTTTTAAATGTTGATTTTGAGCAAATAAACTTATTCTAATGTTTTTTCCCAAAGAAACATCAGTGTCTGAACATCTACAGATAATATTCTCCCATGTTTAGGCAGTGGCTTTTTACAAATTAATTATTATTCTATTCTATTATTAATTTATTATACTTTGATTCTAACCATGAGCCTTTCTGCAGTGAATAATCAGTATTTATACTTATTATGAGCAGGCTAACATTACTCCTGTGTCTGTACAGTAGATCTTTTAGTAAAAAATTAATCCATTCATATTTTAGTAAAAGCAAACATTATTATGATTCCGTCATTTTTCCAGCTGTTTGTAGTAAATACACCAGCACATTCCAACCCAGCTTATTTCACAACAGCTCTAAGTTGAAAGCTGAGAAGGATATAATAGAGCAACGTTTCTGTAATTAATTCCTCCTATTGTAGAGTGAAGTCCCTTTTTACTGTCAGAGTAATCTGTATCGTCTCCTGTTTAAATGGCAGCTGGTTCATAGACACCCATCAAACACACCACCACAGTCTGGCCTCTTATACCTTTTTACACTTTTCCTAACTCTATTTTAAAACACCATAAAAACACGGTAAAAATGTGTACTGTAAGTGAAGTTAGCTGCTTAGCTACAACGTGTTCACAGACTCAAAAAAGAAAAATAAATCACATTTGTTATGTGTCAGATTAGCAATTCAGCGGTCAAACCGGTCAAGCTGAAAACCAGATGATTCTGGTCACCAGCCAATCAGCTGGATCCCTAGTGGCAACAGTATTAGAGTGCAACAGTGTTGGCTGCAGGTGGCTGGGGTACTAGTGGGGGGGCGTGCAAGGAGCCAGTGAGAAAATCAGGATTGTAAAATAAATAAAGGAAGGTTTTGGCTCTGATTTTAACAGCATCACATCCACGGTGAACAAAATGAAATGTAATTTTAATCAGAGCAAGAAATCGGACGTTTCTTTCTCCTGTCACACCAAAAACCCCACAGCGATGCATTCATTTTAGAACTTGTGTGGTCTAAACCAAAGTTAGAAACAGTTATCAAGGTGTGAGCACAATGTCTGGATAAACAAAGATGCCGAAGCTGTCCACACATGGATAAATTGAAGTAAGTGTTTTGTCAGCAGACTAATTGTCAAAGCAGCTTTTGAGACGGAGTGTAATTGCTATGTAATCGGAGAGATGACAGAAAGAACTGCTAAGCAGTCATCATCTGTATGTTGATCTGCCATCTGTAGCAAGAGGGGGGAGAGGGGGTGGACAAACAGAGACGTGAAGCGCTCATGTGAACACTCCTCTTTTACAAAGTAAACATTTTATTTCATAGCACATATTTACCAGTGAGAACATGACTCTGCAAGACCAAATGATCTATGGGCGAGAGAAACACATTTATTATATTTTTATATATTTATATATAATGCAATTATTATGTAATATTTGAAATATCAGTTACAGCCTGATTCCCCTTCTCAGAAACAGCTGAAAAGAAATGCTCGTCTTTGATCTGATAGGAAGTCTGGAGAGAGTGGGCAGGGCTGCGAGTGCAGTGAGGATTTTTTTTTTCTAGCAGGATCCTGAAATCCAAACTGTTTCTTCTTGTTTTTCTTTTCTCAAAACTCCAGGTCCCTGAAATTCCTCTCTCTTTGCTGAATGAAACCTTCCATCTCACCTAGGGCAAGGTTTTTCTGATGGTCCCAAATTCCACCGGGTCCATCCAACCTCCAGCTTCCCAGGGCTTCTCAATGAGAAGCTGCTGTCTCTTTCTACTAAATATTACAGCTGGTGCCTTCAGCGAGGCACCACGTCTGGGCAGAGGTGAAATTAAATCTTGTCATTTTTAAGAATTATTTAATTATTTGACATATATAATTACCCTACCCAATCCAAATGTCATGTTTTATCATGATGTTCATCCATTATTCATTTCAAATAAAATCTAACAAGGATTTCATAAGAGGTCACACAGTTATCACGACAATATTTTCAGAAATTCAAACGTGCCAGAGCGAAGCTGCTGGATTATTTTTCCGGGATTATTTTTTGGTGCTATCCTCCGTAATACAAATGCCATGATCTGTAATTGAAAAGCTGTGGCGTCTCAAAGTTCTGTGATCTGTTTTGATTCAATTCTTGTGATGCACACGTGCAGCAATTTTCCTATTGGTGAAGGGCGAGCCAGTCAAAGCAAATGCCCTTTCAATTCCATTAGCAGTTGCATCAGTCTCTTAATGGAGAGTAAAATGGCACAAGACCTTTTGCAGTACTCACACAATGAATATGAAAAGACTTTCACTGAGCTTGCCAAGCTTTAGTGAGTGCAAAACGGCTTTTAATTGTGTCCTGACTCCGTGTTGGAACATCATGCGCAGTATTCAAGGCTTGTCAATTCCATAATCAAAAAAAGATTTTCAAAGGAGCGAACATCTTACAAACCTCATTTGCCCGGGTCTCATTGCAAAAATAAATAAATAAATGGTGCAAAATGCTTGAAAAACAAGATGCATTAAGAAGTCTGCTTGCAGACGATTACAACCTGTGACACAGTTATTCACAATACTCTGAACTCAGGGAAAGGAAAGAAACATTATGTTACGTGGAACGCCAAACAGAAACTGTTTTCCTGAGGAAACAAATGCTGTAGGAATCTTCTGGGTGATCAATTAAGCATGGTATTGAAGATATGTTTTTCTCTGATTAACACGGCATAATGAATGAGTGTTTAGACATCAGACATTAAAACCAGGGCATTAAAACAAATTAAAACAAAGATAATTTCTGGGTGCTGTTGTGACGGCTTTGATAGGTTGTTCGAGCATCATTAAGATGGGAATGAGACCGTCATTTTAGCGTTGGCATGCAGTATTAATCACAAAGGTCCTTTTAGAAGCATGTCGCTGATGGAGACGATGACAAGCTGACGTTGAGGAATTATACTGAGGAGGCATCCGTCTTGATCTGATTTCAAAGCAAAGCTCAATAAACCACACAGCTGTTTCATCTGCCTTCCAAGTTTGCACATTAAAGGCCGTCTTAATTCTCTCTGTCTTGATGGAAGACAATGCCAGAATTTCTTAGACTCATTTGTTGTGTGTGTGTGTGCCTTTTAAGGGCAGTCAAAATAATGTATGCTTGTGAATCAGAGTGGCAAAAGCCCGTATTTGTCATGGTCTGCCCCAGTGGCTTTCAGACATGCAACTCTTGCACTGAAGTACACGCAGAATGAGCACCGCTAGTGCCACATTTTCCCTTTGAGTTACCTGGAATCTTATAGGTTTTCATCATAGTGAGACCCTGTGCTGAGTATAAAACTGTTTGTCAGAAATTGGATTCAAACCTACACCTCAAATTGGAGACCAGAAACCATAGCGCCTGACATCACTCAGACATACTGACACCTACTGCGTGCAGGGAAATTGAGCGCATGAAAGATATACACGGTGTTATGACCTATACTTAAAAAAAAGCAGCCACCGTACAGTCAGAGCTCTAAAAAAGCCCTGAATTGAACGAATGAGGACTGCAAGTTTAGAATAGACACACAATTAAAACGTTGACTGTAGATGCTTGATCTTGACTGTGTGAGATTGATAGAATTTGAGTGGTAAAAGCATCCACAAGGAGTCAGGTTTAAATACTTAAAAGTTCAATAGAGCTTAGTCGTAAAGGATTAAGTGCTAATATGCAGAGCAATAGAAAGGTGTGTGTTGTGTGTTCGTCAGGTGAAGAACACACAAGAGACTCGTTTTTATTGTCTTTTTAAGCCTTTACGTCTTCATCGGCGATGTGGTAAATTTAGCCCAATCTACGTGTTTCTGTTGTTGTGAGACGATCGATACCAGGTTTTTCACATTTACAAATGTCAGACAGTTGACTTTTCCTGTTGGATCTTTGGAGGTTACAGACGCATCAATGCAGCCATGTTGAAGTGTGTAAACCTGTTCATACAGCCGCTTTAATTCACTTCATAGGTGTTTATCCTCCGTGCACTTTGTTGTGCGATTAGGCCCTCAAATTTTACCGCGTGTCAAATCCCTCTCTTCGGAAGGTTTCTGGTTATTGTGTGCTCAGATTATTTCACTCAGCGTCTCTCCTCACCGACAAAAACAGCTCATTTAAAAAAAATTGCAGGAGAGTTTGAACATTTCAAGCCACTAGGAGGGAAAGGAATAAAAAAAACACAGATGTGTTCTATTCCTGTGAATAAAATTGCACATTCAATGCAAACTCCATATTTTTTTATGGCTCTTAAGTTACCCCGTGCTGCTTTTGAAGCTCCCAGGGCAGCGGCAAACTAAACGAGGACAATCAAGATGTGGAGATCAATATGTAAACACTAGGATGAATGGATGCAGCTTTGTTCAATATCTGCCATGTATCTTTATTTGTAATTCCTTATGGGAAGGTAAACATTTTTCAGACTTTTCTATATCTATTATGTCTGTGAGAGATAGGGGGAAACTAGGCAGCAGATCCATGTGTTTAAAGAAAAAAAATGAAGAAAACCTGAATTGACTTTAAGAAGAAAGAAAAAGTGTTCCACTTTAACAATTTCTAGCTGTCGACAGTCGCTCCACCTGATTTTCTTTATGTTTTTCTCACTAATCTGATTTTTTCTTTCACTTACATCTTACTGTTAGACTAGGGCAGGATAATTATATGAAAGATGTTAGAGTTGGAAAGAGAGGCAACCCCCACGGGTGCTGCAGGCTCATACAGTGGTGAGAGGCCTGGAGGTGAAGGAAAAGCGGCCAGCGTTGGTAGATAACTCACATTTTCTATCAGCCTACTAAGCACTTTCCTAATAGGGCTCACAGTCTCGCCCAGGAGATGAGTGGACGTCTCTTGTATTCGTTATCACAAAGTCATGCCACTCTTATATATTTTAAATGCCAGAGCTGCAACTGATCTCTGGTAATTCATGCTTCATTTAGATATCACAATCGGCTTTGAGCGTGTTGGCGTAGGGTGCTGAAGGGATCATGTTTGATTGGGTTTGATAAAACTCTAATCACAGTCCACGAAAAAGGAGGGGGAAAAACAACCTTCATTTGCTTCTGATGATTTTGCTTTTATGGTCTTTATGGCCACATGCTGTTGCTCTGTAATTGCAGTCAGGAAGTAATTAATCCTTGATTGGCCTTCTGCACTGTGGTGTTGTGGATTCATGTTACTCCTGATTCTGTTTGTTCTCAGTCTGTGTGTGCGTCCATCTTAGTGGAATAGAAAGGAAATGTCTTCTGAAAGTTAAAATAGCATCTCTTTTAGTCTTCTTGTACATTTCCCATTGACAGCAGCCTCATCCTCTGTAATCATCACAGAATTCCTCGTGGTATATTTTTGATGTATTCCTATATTGGAGCTAACAGGGACGTCTTGAGTTGTACTAATAGGATGCATGTACAGTAGCCTGAAGCTTTTTCCCTCAAAGCAGTGGAAATGATTGCCTTGCTCTAAATGGCATTTATGTTTCCTGCTAGCTGTGTGGAACCAAACGGCTCATTTGCCTGCATTGAACAGCTCGTTTTATGCACAGAAGGACACGCTGAAGGGTGGAAGCACATACACACAACACACACACACACAAGGAAACAAAGTGCATGGTCATTAGGACCCCTATTGAAAAAAAAACATAGCTTGTGTCCTTTCATGGACTTGCTCTGTGCAGTCAGATGGTAGCGTGGACCCAATTCTGATGTTCACTGCATGCTTGTAAAAGCAAAGGTTAACTCATGCACTGACCTCCGGTGCAGATGTGTGTGATAAATCTCAACTCCTTTAGGCTTTAAACAAATTCACGCTGCCATTGCAAAAACAACAGAAGCTCCTATAAGACACAGCTCCTGGCTTTCTCCATACTCTCCAAGCCTCTGTAAGGCGAGAAAGATGATACCCATTTGGAGCTCATTGGAGCAAATCAGAATTGTCAGCACTGTGGGTTTTTACCTTTTAAACAGGGAAGATGGATAGATAATCACCACATGCCATTCTGGGGGCCAATTACACAGCTTTGTGTGAAATTGGAAAACCTGTTCTTTCGGAGCCCTAATGGATGTTCTGGTCATTAGTTATTTGAGAGTCTGCTCTGGCTGTAATCAAACGTGAAACATTGCGTTAAGCGCCCATAAAGGAACAGCTGCCTCTCTAAGTGACCTTCTGTCTAAGAGAACCCAACTGTCAGCCGTGTGGTGTTTTGTGACAATTATTATGTGTATCTCCATAAAAAACAGCTCTTTCCGCAGTGGTTGCATTTTACTTTTATGTCTTGCTCTTTGCTTGTATTTACTTTTCTTGGTCTGTGAAGTGGCTGGGAGACTTTCATATCCTGCATACCAGGCAGATGCATGTCTTCACCATCTGCTGCTGCTTCGTCCTCAGAGTCATGTCTCAGCTCTTTGTGGAAATTTAGCAAATTACAATATAGTTTACATTCGGCCACCGATACCTGAAATAACGTTCAATTTTTTTTCTCTTCAGGTGACCATCTGTCCAGTCAACAGGCCCCGCCTCCACTCCCACCAGCCCCGCCTCCACACAAGCAGCACCCATCCATCACCTCGCTGAGCCGCAGCTCGCTGGCCAATCAAAGGAGCCCGAGTCCACCGCCTACAGCCGGCCTGGCGGCTGACTTGCAGAGTACGGCGGAATGCGTCCAGCTGCAGGACAGCTGGGTCCTCGGCAGCAATGTGGCCTTGGAGAGCAGGTGAGTGACCCACAGCAGCCTGCAACAGAACCAGAAAATCCCGTTCCTGGATGGTGTCATGGTCACTGACTCAGAAAGCAGAATGATAAGAAATAAATGAGCTGCGGCCAAATTCAGCTTATTATTTTTATTTCTTTTATTTCAGTTCTGTTTCGTTTAATGCTCCAAAGGCTTACCTATCAAATCCTAAACCCTTTAATTAAGCCTTAGGGAGAAAGGAAAACTTATAACTTTGTGGAAGTACTTTCTTGTATTTTGCATTTTGCCTTAGTTTTTCTGGCTCCTTCCCTCATCAGCGCTCTAGTATGTTGGATAGTTCATGAGAAATCAGATAAAAGCTCATATTGTTAAAACTCAAAGCCATGACTAATGTCTTAGGTGCGGTTCGCTTTTGTGACAAAAACATTAAAAAGATAAGAAAAAATTAGGCAGCGCTGATTATCCTTAGCTGATGATGTTATTAGTCTTTTAGTGTCACTCTTCCAAGCGTAAGTAGGTAATAAAAGGATAATTTACTTGATTATTTCTAATATTCAAGGAGGTCTTAATTTTTAGGACACTTTGCATTTCTTTTCATCATGTGGTCATGCAGGAGGAAACAAAAGAAAGAGAAACAACTGGACATACGTCAGTCCCTATTAAGTTACAGAGAAAATTAATATCCGTGGACGACGTGGTCTGGACGACATTGACTTGTGAACCCGGAAGGTTGTGTTGATTTACCGGCCAGGAAACGACAAAGCGCATCTCGGCTAGTAGGAGCTAACAGTTAGCATTAGCAACTCCACAACATGGCATAACAAGCTCAAGCTTGTGCTCTTTATGGAGATAACACATTACTGTTTGCTTTTTTTTTAAAAGAGCGAGAACACAGGCAGTGGAAGAGTAGCGTTGCTATTAGCCAATCAGAGGCCAGTTGTTTGCAAATCATGAAAACGTAAAAACAATACAAAAAAGAATAGGAATCCTGCTGTTCACCTACCCACTACACCGACAAACGTCTATCTCCTGAAACACGAGCACCAGTTTTTTTTTTCACAAATAATGACTCACAAGTGATTAACTTACACTAGAGACCACATCCAGTTTGTTTTAAAAAACGAGTAACATTTTTTCCCAAGGCTCTTTGTCCTGTCTGCCCACAGAGCGCTTCTCTGCATTTCTTCTGAAAAACTCTTATTTTTTACTAACCATGGATTTGATAAACTGGTCATTCAATGCGATTGATAAGATTTTTTCAATAATGAGAATGGAGCAGGGGGCTCCCACATGTCCACAGGGGACGCACCCGGTGGGGTATATTTTGTATTCCCGTAAGGAGTGGAAGATCATATGCCTCAGCCAGCTGTCCATTGAGGGCATCGAAGACGTGTGGATATTTGGTCTGATGATCACTGGATTTCTCCTGATTGGAGTGGGAGGATATCTGGTTTTCTGGAAATTTGGGAAGACGGGAGCAAGCGATTGGAGGGCGACCTGCACCCACGGAAAGCACCGTCCGTGTGGAGACTTCTCAGACTGGGACTTTACTCGAGGTGAATCGTAAGCTGGACATTGTTCTAGCTGCGATACCGGTATTAGTGCGCAAAATGGATGTCATCTCGGAGAGAGTCACCGGATGGTATGGATAAGTTTAAAAACCCAAAATTGGCTTCACTGAAGGACTGGAAATGATCAGTTTAAAGACTGAAGGCAGAGAGGAAAATTATCTCAGCCTGACCCAAACAAATACTTGTTATCTGAATCTGACGCCCTGGCAGCCTTGAGCTGCAAGCACCTAAAACCCCCACGAAGGAATGCAGACAGATGCGACCCCCCCCCCCCCCCCACCCCCCACCCGCCTTCGGATTGGTGGACTTCAGCCTGGCGAGGTCATCAGCTGGAGGAGTCAATGTGCTCTTCGCTTCTTCCAAGATCTCCCTCCCGCCTGTGACTACAGTAGATGAGCACCTCAGATGGCTGCTCTTGCTGGGGGAAGCAGGATCCCACCCCCACCGCCTTCCTATTGGAGTCTCATGTTGTGAACTTTTGATGTTCCTGCTTATATGTTTGAGGTGCTTTTTTGCATAGCAAAGCTACGCCCTGTCGGGAGTACCTCTGGAATGCCTTTTTTCCCCTCCCCCAATGTATCCTCATGTAATCCCCTTTTCATCTAAGTGAAATGAGCGCCATTCATGGCTGCTCTTGTGGTCTGCCTGTATCTGTTTTGTCTACGTGTGTGTGTATAACCTTGGTCAGGCTGTGCTGCGGAGTCAAATTCCTATGCTTCGGGACGCTGGAGCACTGGCAATAAAGCTATTCTGATTCTGATTGTCATTCTGGAGTGAACGAGAGCTTTAAAACAATTTCAAGCTAAAATCTAATTAATCAGAGCAGTTCATGTAAGTGCAAGTTCATAGTCATCCATTTCCATAAATTTCACTCTTCTCAGTTAGGGTTAGGGTTAGGGTGTCCAGATCCATGGAAACTATGGGATGTGATGAACCGTTTGTAACTGGCACCTCAGGTTAGCCATTAGCTTAACCAGTCAGTAAGGCCTCATCATTGTGTCTATAGTCATTCAAAATATCTGCTGCAGGTATAAATTGTTGTTCTTCTTCTTCTTCTTCTTCACAATCTTCCCACATAAATCCACTTCAACAAATGCTTTTAAAAGTCAGAACTGAAAACAATTTCGTTTTTTTTTTTGTTCCGGTCGGTTTCTCCACACTGGTGTTCATATAATAATGTTCCATAATAAAAGAAACCACAGTTTGGCACCAAAACCATTTGATAGCTTTTACTGTGCCAGATCCCAACACACTGTTGTAAAACAGCTTACTGTTTCATGATTTAGCCACTCATTTTCCATTTTCAAGTGGTGTCCATGTACACTCAGAGCCGAGATGCTGGAATACAGAGCTAAATGTAGAGAGCTTCGTCAGTGATAAGAAAAGGGCACATTTGCAAGCCAAAAAATTTGGAAACATAGGAAAAAGTTTCTGAATGTTTGACAGCATATTATCAGCTGTTCCATGTGAGGGAAAAAACATATTTGTTTAATTTTTCACATTTGGGTACAAACTGAGACGGATCCTCTCTCTACAAGCGGAGAAATTTGCAAAGAATATGCAGGCGTCTTTATTTTTAATTTGAAATATTCTGAGAAATTTTTCCTTCTCCCTCTCGCTCTCACTGCATAAGCTTCCTCAGATTCCCTCTTCTAGCAACTGCTGTTTGAAACACCCTGAGAGAAAAAAAAAACTGACACAGATTTTTTCTTTTTTATGGCGGATGATTTTATTAATGTTTTAGTGTCACTCCTCCAAACAGGAGGGGTCATTAAAATGATAATTTACTATGGGATTTAAAATATTTAAGCATGACTTAGTTTTAAGCCAATTTTAAGCACTAGATCTCGTCAAGTTAAACTATTACACCACAAATTGGGCATGACATGTTGTAGTTCCTGCAGAGTTTGATTAATGGCCACGGTGTTCACTGATTTTTCTGCTTTTTGTAATCACCTACACTTAAAGGGCTGATTACCAGACATAAGACCAGCTCACAGTGAGAAGGAGTTCACATGATTAGAGTGAAGTATGGGAAAATCGGAGAGCTTGCCTGGTGAAATCAAACAGGCTTTAGCTTAACATGAAACTAGGTAAGCAGATTTTGTGTTTTGTTCAAATTTGCTGTGCAGGAATCTACTTAGAGTCGCTGCCAAGTTGTTTCTCCTGAAACATTGGTTGAATCTCTCTCCATCAGCAAGCTTGAAATATTTCAGCTAATGAAGTGCACTCTGACTCAAAAATGGCCTCAAGTATACAGTATGTCTGCTTTCCAGCCTGATATTTCCTTGGCATGGTGCACCTTCTCCGAGATGCAGATGATTGCAAAACTTTCAAATTTACTCTCTAACTTCGTGGAGTAACAGCCTCTTATGATCTGACAAAAAAAAAAACAAAAAAAAAAAAAACAGCTGGGATATGCAGCGACAGCTTCACTTTCCCAGGAAGATGCCGTGATTGAATACTAACCGTGCGATGACCTTGAGCTGTTTTAGCTGTATCGACAAAACAATATGTACACACCTATCATCAGCCGAGGCATAAATCACTGTTACCACGGTGGACTCTAAATCAAGTGCTTGTCAGTGGGTGGGAACCCAGAGCTGCTGCGAGCCATCAGGGCCAAAAGGGAAGGCCCGGTTCAGAACATAATTACACATGTCAGGAAAACCACCGGGTTGGGAAATGTAAACAGAAGCTCAACAATGTACTCATTAGGCTGCCCTCGGGGGTTTTAGGGGCAGCCAAGTCCCGGCACAGAATATATATATATATATATATATATATATATATATGTGTGTGGGGCTGTAGATGGCTTCAGGTACCATGGGGATGTGAATCTGATTTGGGTCCTCTAGAATGACATGGACTTTATTTCTCATGCAGCCCCACAGACGTTGCCACGTGTGCTCGTGTTGAGTTACTCCACACAAGTGATTTGATTAAAAAAGATGTCAAGAATAAATCAAAATGTTATGATCGTCTTTAATATATTTCCTGTGACACGACAACCCTTTTGAAAATAAAACACTCATTTGACAGCTTTAACTACTTTTATAGCAATTAGCAGTAATGAAATATGCGCGTAACCTCCCATAGAAACGTTGGTCTTCAAAGCACCGGTGTTCTAATCTGACTCCAAACCTAGCTAGCTTTCAGTGTTCTTTTTAAATGAGTAAAGTGCTGCACTCAGAGGCTACTGATGGTTATTTTATAGGGATTGAATAAAGTCACTAACCCAACTGCAGGGCTCCCAAATTTTAAACATTTCAAAGAGTGAGACGGGGTCATGGGGTTGGGAGCAGACAATTCGCCGACCGTTTAGAGCCTGTAATCTGTGTCTCTAAGTGTGTGCGCTGCCGTAATGAGTGGATGTCCCCACTGTGGGACTAATAACATTTACTCTATTCTATTATATTCATTCATGTCAGCCAGTAGGATAAAAAAACACGTTTGAGGAATTTGGGCCTTTCCAGGCTTCCGTACAAGTAACCTGGTTATTGAGGGGTTCGCCTCACAAACAGGTTTTAATTCACTGCATCACCAACTAATGTAGGAGAGGGAACATGTGAGTGAGCCACCACGGTAGAAAGCCCAGCTTGCTGTGAGCGAGAGTAGCGATCTGTGGCCGATGAGTGAAAACAAAAGAAAATTATTCGGGACTGAAGCTCCGTCAACATCGGCTGGTGACGCGGCTGTATTTCTGAATAAATCACGTCATTGTGGCAGTGCGCACAGCCGCAGCTCACGGTTCTGGGAGAACCGGGCATGCCCGTCCCATCAACAGCAGGTGGAGCTCACCGCTCTGCCCATCTCACCACCAGAGCGGAAAAAGCGGAAATAACGCCAGTTAAATTATTACTTAAGTGCTGTTTGTGTGCATGTTATTCAGTAGCTAATGCTATAATTATTATCATCCGCTTCTTTTTCATAAGCCCTATGTACATGGACGTAATTTTTTTGGGGGGGACAGGGGGGACATGCCACCCCCCACTTTTTCCAAAGTCAAGTTTTGACCCCTGCACTTTTTACCATCCAAAAACAATATTACGCTATATTAAATTGACACTGGTTGAGCTCTAGGACCAAGCAGAAAACAACCATTTGTGTTGAAACCTGTTTCCCATTAGAGCATACTGTACAGATATCCCCCCCCCCCCCCCCCCCCCCCCACACACACACACACACACACACACACACACACTTCTAAAGTAAAAATTACGTCCATGCCTATGTACTGTGCATGCGCATTTGGGGAGCACAGGCGCTGATTTAGCGTGAGAGCATGTGAAGAGGGTCAAATGCGTGTGTCTCATGCTCGGTGCGTGAGAGTTGGCAGCCCTGGAACTGTGATCATACTGTCAAAGCTGTTTTAAAGCCGAGCTTGATTTTGACTTTCTATGGCAAAGAGAAAAATGATGACTCTCCCTTAAGTTTTCAAAGGAGTTAAATGAAACACATCAATTTGTGTTGCAGCTCCTCCTCAACAAGAAACTCACACAAAGTGTGGGTAATTCTATGAAATTATTCTACGAAAGTTTCTGTTCTGCTCTATGTTAAGACCCTCTCAGTATGAGGAGGTCAATTAGTTGGCAACAGAACCGTGATTCTGCTCGCTAACCATTGGGATTCTGGAGTGTTGAGGAGACGTTCGGATGTGAGAAGTCTGCAGTACTTTAATAGGCCCTGCAGGTTTCCATTACTTACCACTTGGCTTCACTGAAATAGTTTTTTAGTGATATTTTCAATTAGATATATTCCATTGAATTTCATTGTATAATGAAGTGCCTTGTCTCTCTTTCTCTCTCTCTCTCAAGAGACCAATGCACATGCGGGGCAATTATTCTTGAGCAGTATTTAATCCTTTGTTTAAAAATATATTATACGAATGAAATTTAAATTTGTGTTTTTGATGCCTTTGTGGGGCGAGCTTTTAGCTCTGCAGTGTATGTGCTCCCATGAATAAAGTAAGGTGTGCATCTGCCCTCACATTTGAATGTCCTTTGCAGCCCACTTCAAAATTTCCTCCTCTTATATTCAATGAGACTCGAATACAGCAGTCGTTATGATATTTCAGAATCAGTTTTTGAAGGCCTTCCCAGCTGCATATTGCTGTTATAAATGTACTGTCAATCCTCGTTGGATTCGTGTGTCAAGGGAGTCCTTCGGTGAAATGAAATTATGTCTCAGCTCAAAAAATCATCACGCGCCACAGTGTCCCACAGACAGTTCATTTTCCTGATGGAAAATGTGCAAGAATTGTTCTCGAGGGTGAGGAAGAATGGGAGTAGTAATTCAAGTACGCAGGATTTGGTCTGTGTGCATGTGTGGACACTTTTGTGCGGTGTGCACATGTAAATCATGAGTCAGTCACGCTCCACATCAGAGGAGGGGGGGGGGGGATTGAACCCCTTTTTTTTTTTTTTTTGAGCACTGCCAGCCACTGTGTCATGATTGCACCAGGACTGATTAGTTATGTGTGAGATTCCAGCCAACAGGCCCTCCGGATCTGAGACGAGCCTGCAGTGATTGCTGGTTACCGGCCAAAGTGGATGGAAGTGTAGACAAAGTAGTAATCCTCAAGATGTACTTTTTTTCCTCGTGTGTTTGCCTTTTTATTTATTTTGCCAACATCTCCAGTGCCAAGCAAACATTTCAGAGTTCTGTGATATTTTCTTTTTATTTTAGTCAACTTTATAAACTGTTACTGCTGCTGGCAGCACAAGGCATGCTTCTTTCTCATTAATTTTAGACAGCAAACGGATATTTAAAAGTGTGAATGATAATCTAGGTAGTTATTTATCTAAAAGCGGTAACAGATTTACTTGAAGCTGCGATCTGGAGTTTTCCCCCTTTCAGGAATAATGTATGATTTTTTTGTTAGAAAGCCGTAAAAAGGCTCGTCTTACCCTTTACTGTGATATCATGTAGAATATACCTAGTTGTTTTTTGCCATCCCCATAGAGCCCAAAGCTATTTGAATTGGCCACCGCCCAGGATTAGCCCATAGCACTAGACCTCCGCTTACGTACAGATGTCATTTAAAGAGCGAGCTTTTGAGAGCACACCATGACTGAAGCTGAGTTGGCTAGAGATGCTCGATCATGAGTGAGGGGTGTTCCATCCAGGGGTAAACAAGAAAGTGGGCGATACATTTCTCAGCCTCTAGATGGTGCCGTCATAGAAAAAAAAGATTTCTGTTTAAATCGCGTGGCGACACCACAAAAGCCACAAAATTAAAATACAGGGTGACTGTCTAAAAGTGAGGTTCGCTGAGGAACGGGCTTGTTCTATTTGAAGATCGGTCGGTCGCTCTGAGTTTCACATGCATGAAAATAGTCAGGATTCTAACATGAATTTTAACATTAATGGTAACCATGCTTTACTGATCACAAGCTGGGGAATTAGAGTGGCAAGGGACACACAAATGATGTGGCTGACCAGGTTCTGGCATGTGTAATTTGAGATAAAACATCAGCGCTGCATTTGTTTTCCCAAAAAGAGAGAATGGAAGAAGCGGAAGAGTCACATTACTGTTAGCCAGTCAGAGACAAGATATTTTAAATTAATGACTAAAACTCTAAACCCTGCCATTTTCTGCCCCTCCCCAGGAGCACCAGAGCTTTTTTTCCCCACAGAAAACGACTCACAAGCCGTTCATTGATATTAGAGACCACAGCAAATTCATTGAAATAACGAGTGTATGCCTTATTTAATATGCTAAGCTCTTTTCTGTCAAATAAGATGAAACTTGTTAAATATGATAAACCTCATGTGCAAATAATCTCAGCACTCAGTTTGAGCGCCTCAAGATGGCAGGCACCATGCTGATTTCCTTCAGCAGAATGACACTGACATGCGGTGCAGATTTAGCCACACCACGATGGCACCTGCTAGCAGACCCCCTGTCAGCAGGACAGGTGGCAGTTTGATGGGGAGACCTCAGCAACAGTGAGCGTGGAAACAAGTCACCTCAATGTCAAATCACATCTGTGGTCATTTCTTAAGGTGTGGTGACACAGTTAAAGCAGCCTGATTATTGAATAGCTAACGCTAATGCAGAACGCTGGTTCACAGGCAGATTACATATCCTCAGGCTTTCCATCCTCATTGTTTCTTGTGTGCTCCCTCTCACCCTTACAGCTGAAGCTTAGCCATGGACACATCCACCCACTCACTGTTTAGTCTTTTGTCCTCTTTGAGCATGTTTCTAAATGTCATCATGATGTTAAGCAATGTTGTGAGAGCAGAGCAGACCGGGCTTGCTGTTGCTTTTGTGTTACAGGCTCCTCAATGGGACAGACAGGCGTGCACACCAACACGCTGTGATTTCACCGACAAACAGGCATTCATTCTCAGCCTCACACTCTCTTGATTGTCTCTTTTCCTTCTCCCTCTCTCGCTCTCACTGCACACCACTGGCTGGATTAGCATAGTAATGTGCCTTGTTGCATCACACTGACTGGAATCAATTACGGCCGGTCATCCGGCGTCTATAGCAGGAGACGTTTATACCGGTCTGCTGTTTGTTAATCATGTCCAACAGCAGTTTATCTTCATACCCTTTCACTCTTCTTTTCAGATAAAAAAGGAAGAGGGGCAGCATGTAAAGCATTGATACAAAATTACGTGAAGCCAAGTGCAATAAATGTCTGACGTAGAATTAGTCTTGGACACTGGTGCATAAAGATTATGACACGTTTTCAGATTCATGTTATTTCCTGACACAACAACGAGGTGGCGTAGGTCATTCCTACAGGTTTTATATTCCCTGCAGTGTGCAATGTTCTCCTGCAACTCATTCACTGGTTACAAACATTTTTTGTCTTGAAGTTTTTTGTGAGCCATGCTTTGATGTCACTAATTTCACTAACAAACACACACTTTCAGTGTTCCACTGCACGGCAGCACTGTGATTCTGAATCGCCCGTGGTGTTTTTAGGTTTAGTTCTCTTTGAATTGAAGGCCATGAAAAAAAAATGAATATATATTCAAAGCATTGCTTAAATAAGGGTCCACACAGATTTTACTGCATTTATTTAGAGACAACATGGTTTCCAGATAATCTCCCCAGCCTGCAAGAGGTATTCACCTTCCTGGGATCGAGTACAGAACTCTTCCAGCAAACACAAGCACAGGCGTCCACATTTCTTCCCTCTCTCTCATCAGATTGCATCTACTTACACTTAACTCCCCAGACAGCAGGGTCTATTTGCCTGTGTGTCTGACTGCACGTCTGCTGCCGCCAACGCTGTGCGAGTTTTGACCTCAATTCCTACCCAACTTCATATTACCGAGTCTGCCGCTGCAGCTGCAGTACAGATTGTTCTGGAGTGAGTAATCAGAACTTCTGCAGGTTGTGCATTGTCATTCCAGTGGTGTGGCACCATAACCTTTAAACGGAATCCCTGTCTGATCACGACGGCACGTGTCAGTCGGGGCACCGAGGAGCTAGACGATCCAAATCTGGCATTTGTTCTTTCAGTCGAGGATTGATCAGAGCAGGTTTTACCTCAGAGATATCCTCACAGGAGACCAAGAGCATCTGAAATATCAGCAGCAACACAGAATCGTGAGCAATGTGTTTCGCATCTATAAAAAAAAGAACAACATATAAAACTCCCTCGACGTAGCAAACGCATTTCTAAACTGCGGATTATCCCAATAAAATGTTGT
The DNA here is from genome assembly GCF_043380555.1 of Nothobranchius furzeri. NCBI lineage: Eukaryota > Metazoa > Chordata > Actinopteri > Cyprinodontiformes > Nothobranchiidae > Nothobranchius > Nothobranchius furzeri. The sequence continues at coordinate 76,641,032 of NC_091741.1, forward strand.
GATGATGAAAACAGAGTACTGTAGGTGCCTCCTCAGCTCCGGCTATCTTCCATAAGCATGTCTTCTTGGATCTTTTTCAGTCCCTAACTGCTCCGCTTCAGATTTTCTGCTCGGTTTGGCACTTTTAAGCTCTTTAGTAAAGAGCCACAGCCTTTGCAAAGCGTCCATAGATACTTCACAGATGCTGCACAAATAATTGATGAGCAAACATTGGTTTATCAGTTTATTGGTGTGTCTGAATTCGTGGTTGCCATGGCAACTTCTTCTTTAGAGCTCTGTGCAGCATTAAAAGCAAATAAATCAATAAAAACAGCAATCCTTAACCAGGTAAAGTGATGAGAAGGGGTGAGGAATGTAAAAGTTCAGAAAGTCAAGGTGCCAGTGAAGTAAAGTGAAGTCTCTGACGAATAACACTTTCTTGTTCTCATGCAACTCGTCTAGCTATAAGTAAAGGGGGTTAGATGTCATAAGCTCGATTTTCCAGTGTCAAAATGATTGTTTTAATGTCTGAGTGGTTTTTATTTTTATTTTTTGACCTTCTGTACAGTTTGAAGGACACCTTTAAGCCACCTAACCTAAAATGTTCCAGTTGAACAGACATGGCTGGTAGAGCTGGGCCAGGCACCCTTAGGTGAAATGCTGTGTGCAAGGGTGCATGTCAAGTATTCATGTGGTGCAGTCTCCCCTGAATAATAAAACAACTCCGGACAATTTATTCCAGCTTTTTTTGAATTTTATTGAAGTTTCAGCTCGAAGTATTTGACCCCTTTTTATTTACTTTCCAGATTATTGTTATTGAACTAATCCTAAATAGTGTTTTACTCTCATAAACTCGATATAGAGCACTTGTTTAACAACGCAGAGGGACTCTGTGATGAGTTTATAACTTTGGGAACTATAAAGTACACGATCTGAAGTGTGAAATTGTAAGTGCTGTTTGCATTTTTGTTTGAATTTCGTTTAATAAAAAAAAAGTGCACAAAGCTGTGCACATTTTACATGTGTGGACTGGAAGAACTACTGCAGACCATGGTCAATCTGTTCAATTTCCCTGGCCGTCCCTATAAGCCAGAAGGCATATGGGTATTAATCTCTGAGTAGTGGCAAGTGTGGCAACAAGGCTTAATTCATTTACTTAAGAGCTTTTCACATGGGGTTTAAAAGTTAATAAGACGATCACTCCGTAGTGCATTTGATTAAACCCTGTTAATTACCCCAGGTATAATGGGCTATTAGCGAAGGCCCAGTTGTAAAAGGGCAAAAGTGAGATGATTGTTTTTATGAGGTACTTTTTGTTAACCTTTTTCAATGTCAGGATAATACCGGATATTAGAGTGTAACAGAGTTCCTCCTGCAGTGTGCTGCACGTGGGAGTTAGATGTGGTTAATACCAGAGATTCTTTTTAAGCGTTTGGCTTAAAATTGAATCTTGACTGATTTGAGATATTAGAGACCGCATGGGGGCAAAAACAGAGAGAATGTCCCTTAAAATCATCCGTACATAAGTGAAGCATGTATAAGACTTTTGATTTTAACATATATAATGTTGTCCGTTTGTGGTGTGTGATCCTGATACCCTGTCTTGTCTTTTTTGTTCTCTTATAGGCACTTTCTTTTTAAAACGGGAACAGGAACAACCCCATTCTTCGGCGCTGCAGCTCCTGGCTACACCATGGCAACGGGGACCGTTTACTCCACACCTGCGCGCCCTTTGCCCAGAAATACCCTGTCTAGAGGGGCTTTCAAGTTCAAGAAGTCACCCAAACATTGTTCCTGGAAATGCACTGCCCTGATTGCTGTGGCTATAGCGGTAGTGCTCTCCATCATCCTGTGCTACTGCGTAGGTGAGGCTCAGAGCAGATTATAGCAGCTTTAACATACCAAATGTGGTTGAACTGCATGCTTGTGAGGGGAATAATTCAATAATCATCCATATTCAAGTGTCAAACAGCTATTTAAACAGACTGAAAAGGGGAAGATTTGAAGCTTGACCTATATTGCTCCAAAATGTGCATATCGTTTTTTCAGTCTCAGTTATGGACACACACCAGTGCTCTCTGTCTTTCTTCCCTCCACCATCTCAATTTCAGCTTCCTTACCTCATCAAATCAGAACCACGCTCCATCTGACCACAATGTTTCGGCACCAAGTGCCAATTCGGTTTATTTATTTATTTTTATTTGTGTATTTGAAAATAAAAGTAAAAACTTATAATAAATAACTTATTTCCCTCACACTGAAACTGTTGAGCTTTGCTAAGCACTAATGACGGGGTGCGGTTCTACATGTCACCCGCATTTATGCAACCAGTAGAGTTTTTCTGTGCCTGAAGCGATGAGTTTAGGAAGAGAGAATGATCTGCTTTGGCGTTGGACAATTGTCTTCCATTCAGATGGAACAAATGATTGACGCGCTGCTGCGAGCGAACAGAGGAGGCTTTTCTCATTCACCGATTTCTCCTTTCTGCAGAGATTGCAGATGTCCTGATATAATTCAGTAAAGTCGATCTGGCAAAGCCTTCAGTCAGATATGCGGACGAGGCACTGGTGCCATTTCTAAGAAGACATCGTCATCTCTTTCCCTTTGACAAGAAGCTGTGCATCATTCCCACTCCTGTGATCCGCAGTTCAAAGAACGAAAGCTCGTTTAGGTCTGCTGGAGTTTTTTTGTTAAAAAATCAACTCTGGGTGGAACAAGTTTGGCAACTAAAGTCGTATATAAGATGTTTCGAGTACTTCAATGTAAAGACGACCTTGGTCTACTCAGCCTTTGTTGTACTAGAACTAAAACTCACTTGTTCTGTGGAACAGGAAATGCTTTCATCTCAGTCAGCTGGATAAGATTGTTCCCATCCTTTCAGCTTTATTTCTTATAGGAAGTCTTTGAATGTATTTCCTCTTTAGTTTTTCCCTTTTTTGTTCTGTTTTTATAGCATATGTCAAAGCTGACTTCTTGCTAACCTTTGGAATCTTGACCACAGCAATAAACCTGTTACAGATTTATCTTTCCTCGTGCCCTCTCCTGTCAGCAGAGCCCTTAATCCTTACACTGTGCCTTTCTGCCTGAGCGGATATATAAGTATTCACCCAGCTCGGAGGCAGAGGAAATGTGACAGTTGTATAAAGAGAAATATGGCGATGTTGGGGAGATCCTATAACCAGTGTTTTATTGCCAGACAGAGAGGGAAGTGCTCTCTTGGAGGAGAGGTCATAAACCTGCTACATCAGTATCAATATTCATAATCCCTTCATCGACCTAACTGTTCTGGTACTTGTTGTGGTCCAGGATTTTATATCACTAATTAATTGGAGTGTAAACACATCTATGTTACCTTTGCTCCTACGTCAGTACGAATCAGCTGCTGTTTTAAATGATAAATGACCCGCACTTGTATAGCGCCTCTCAGAGTAAGGACTCCAAAGCGCTTTACACTACAGTGTATCATTCATCCATTCACACACCCTGATGGAGATGAGAGGCGAGGCTGCCGAGCACAGGCGCCACCGGACCCTCCGACCACCACCAGCAGGCTAGGTGGGTTAAGTGTCTTGCCCAAGGACACAACAGCAGAATTCTCTGTCTGGAGTCGGGATCGAACCTGCAACCTTCCGATTACTGGACAACCCGCTCAACCTGTTGAGCTACCGCTGCCTCTTCTGTTCCTTATGACCTAACAGCACATTTGGTCAGTTTCCTCTGAGAAAATGTCTTTTTTTTTCTGCTGTTTTAAAAACCAGCTTGAGCAGATTGAATAATTCACATTTTTTTCTACGCAATCGCTAAGTTGTTTTATTTTGAATCTATTGGATGTTTGGGGATTTATATTTTTTGTGGATGATTCCAGAGTGAACTTGTGTGGTTAGGGGAGTGTGTGTGTGTGTGTGTGTGTGTGTGTGTGTGTGTGTGTGTGTGTGCGCGCGCGTGTGTGTGTGTGTGTGTGCTTGACTGTGCTAAGTAGATGCAGCCCTCTGACATTTGCCTCAGGTGTCTGAGATGGTTTCCACCACTTCTCCTCTCTTTCATCCAGTGCCAACTCTCCTGCCTGGTGCTATGATTTAAATAGTGACAACGTGAACTCATAATTTAATACTCTCCCACTGTCTGCTCACACAGCCTCATTAGGTGCACGAACAGCTCTAGCTACCTGATGAAATACAATAAAAAATAAATGTCTAGAGTTTACAATAAGTTTATAAATTGATTAATTCGGGGGTAAAAAAAAATAAAGCCCAGGCTAGAAGAACAGTTGCAAAAATTGGAAGCTGGCTAATCGACCACAACAGCTCCTGCAATTCAAATGAGGCATATCTGCTGAGGTGAGTCTTCATCGTTCCAGCCCTGCAAACTGGCCCAACTGGAAATGTTTCAACGATTGTCCTGATCAAGGAAGGGTTGATCAGGACGGAGTCCAACAGACTGACAGCAGAAAAACAATGTGGATTTTTGGACTCAAACCAAAACTCAGCTGTGGACATTGTCTTGACTGAAAATGTCAAAATATGGTTTTCTTTTCTTAAAGAAAGAAAAAGAAATGAAAACAACAGAGACATCTTTATTTTTCCGCACAGGTTTTGAGAAATTAAAATTCCAGTGAAGTCAGAAAAACTGAAGCCTCATATGAGTGCATTACCATAATTGGAGCTTCTTCTCTGAACAAGGTTATGACCAGTGGAAAGTGGATTGTTCAGGTGCCTCCACTCGTGTGCGGAGCTGAATTAGCTAAATGTCTGCTTTGTATACTGATTGAATAGCAGATACACTTCGACACTAACACAAGGAGACACGGAGCTTACTTCCCTCACCACAAGACAATAAAACAAATCGTTTGTTGGTCAGTTGTGCGGTAGGAATCCTGCTTATCCATTTAAGGCTGATGGAAACTCTGTCTCAGAGAGCGGGAACATCTTCGCTCCAAGCTGCACCGTTTATTTCTAGGAACTCCTCGGGGACATTTGTGGGCAGCCAGTTTCCAGCATAAAACAATATTTGTCTCTGTAATTTTGAGTCGGTCGAACTCTCGGTTGTTGTTGACACACTTAAACTCCAGATGAGCTACTTAAAAAAAAAGACTTATTTTCCTTTGTTTTTCTGCGTTTCATCATAAGTAAAACTAATGATTTATACCATTTTGCTTTCCTTTGTTTGGGCTAGTGAGGTTAATGCAGTTTATTCTACCAGTAAAAACGAGAAGCAGCTTTTACCCGTGACACACATAGCACCGTGTTTTTCTTGTGGTAAAACCACAGAGATGGGGAATTTGCTGAGAGCAATCTGCAGGATTTTTCCTCAGGCCAAGTTACATTTTCTGGCCCAAAAGTGTTTGTGCTTCTGTACACAAGAGGCCTTGTGGATGTCAGAGCTCAAATAAGCATGTAGTGAACTTACAAATTCAGTGTCGGTGTTCCGCCGGGCAACTTTTGACATCGGTGATTAGAGACCTGCTTTTCCAGGCATCATGCTCAGAACGAAAATTGCTCCTGGCCTATAAATATTAATTGAACTGGTCTAGGCTGTAGAAATAAGTTATGTAAATTTATAAATTGAGGGCTATTCACCTCAAAGCAATTTGTTGATGAGGTAAGTGGGGAATCAGACCCTGGTGCTCTGAGAGCAGTGAAGAGGGGACGGCTCTCGGTGTGGCGCCTCGGATACACAACCGACCGCACAATTTCCTCTCAGGTGGGGGGGTTGGGATAAAGCAGACAGACGTGTTGAGAAGAGAGCCTCTGTGCTTATTATGTTCAATTGATTTAGGCGCTGAAATCGGAAATCAACTCAGTAAAGGTGTTTCAGTCAGAGGTGCTTGTATCTAGCTTAATTTATTGCTTTACCTTTGCAAAAGTTAAATGTTGGCCTTTATTTTTAGCCGAGCTCGTTGCCGGTCCTCGGAGACGTCAGTGTCAGACTGACAGCACGAGCGTGGAGGCCTGTTTGAACACTCAGCCACATTTTAGGTTACTTAAAGGTGAAAAAAGGTTTTTAAAATTTAATTAACATTTCTTTAAAAAGCTTCAGCTGTAAGGCAACATCCGTGTAAGCACATTTACTCTTGTTTATCGTCTCCCGTGATGCACCAGAAGGATTTAGTTTGTATCAAACAAGTTCAGCTTCCCTGACGCGATTTTTAGTTTTTGCTCGAGAAAGATTGTGCTGTTTTTCTCTTCTTTTTCCTTCTTTTCTTTAAGTGATGCCCTAACCTGATTTTATTTGGTGCTGTCAATCATTTTGTAGGAGTAGTTTTTTTTTTTTTACTTTCCCGGCAGAAGTTTAACTTTGAGTTAATGCTCCATGTTCTCATCTGATTCTTGTCATTTCCATCCAGCTCACTAAACTATCTTACCTCAGCAGAAACCACCAACAATTTGGTTCAAGAACTGAAAATAGAATGTTCTGTGACACTGACTGACACTACTTTAGATTTGATTAAATGTAAGGAAAAAGAGTCATGACATTGTACATACTGTGCAAAAAAAATTTAGGAGCCAGACTTTCTTGTAATCTTTTTAAGCTGAGTTTGGTCGATAGTTTTAGGACTTCTTTGAAGATTTTGCAGAGTTTTTTCTTGGCTCGCTTGCTTGGCTTAAACTGTGATAAGCCGTTGGATTGGTTTTTGCTGAAAATTGACTCATAGACACAATGACTAACACAATTTCAGCTGCATTTGCATCGCAACAAATCAGCTCAGGTCTTGCACCCGTTTTCACATTTGAGCTCCTGTCTGAGGAGAGTCAGTCTTGTTGAAACTGTTGATGGAAACCATCTGAAATCGCTTCTTGTTCCTTGTTTTATAGATTGGCAACAAAAATGGATTCTGACACAAAGCAAAGTTTGGAACAAAAGGACCGTACACCTAAATATTCCCCACATGTTAAATCTGCCTTGTCTGACTCAAATCCAAGGCTACGCCACATCTGTTCATTTGATCCATCAAGGACGAGTGTTGTGTGGTTCCTCACTCAACCGAAGCCAAGTATTTTCATCAGGAGGCTTTTTACAAAGCAGACACGCTCCATGTTTCTTAACAAAGTATCACTGACACACTGTTCGTACTAGTTTCCTATCTCTCTTTTGGTCTCCTTTACATTTGATATTCTCTCTGGCCCTACATCCACCTCTCAAGTTATTTGCTGCAGTCGATATCCATCTTCCCAGCAAGCGACGGGTGTTGGAGAAAAGTTCCTCCCGCAGATCAAATGGTCGGAAATCAAGATGCTTCCTCAGCATGTTCCCTGGCTGGTGACTTTGAAGGAGATAAGCCCTCTCGCTGCGCTCACAGAAACGCCTCAGTTTCTCAAAACAACAAGAGCACAGTTTGATTGCATCCAATTCTGCAACAATAAAGCAGGTTGTCTGAATGAAAGCCAGACACGTTTTAGTGTAAGAAAACTAGAGTAGTGTGCAGCGTCTAACCTTCTCACTTCCGTCTCCTGCTGTGCTCCATACACTGCTTTCCACTTTCTCTCACTTTAAGTCTCCTCTGCTATCTCTCTCTTTTGCGCACATGCAACACTATGTCTCCTGTATTAGACTTGAGGAGTTTGACTTTTCCAGTGTATCTTGTCTTTTTTGTCTGAAGTGGAAGCTTTGTGTCAAAATAGAAACTCAGCCTGCTGCTCTCTTTGATGCAGTAGCTGACACTTTGGAACCTTAATGAACAGCACTCCCCAAGGAAACATGCTACAGTATTGATTGAAATGACTTTGTCTGGCCCGTGTTGCTGCAAGGTTTGCACAAAAGCCACCCATGGCACTGTAGCCACTGAAAACAAGATGAAGAGGAACGTGTTTAGAGTTAAACCGTTGTTGTTGCTGCTGCTCACCCCTGAATCCATCCACTGTGCACTCCCACTGGTCTTTTGTGCTTAAGCGGCTTGATTGTTCTTTTGCAACGATTTGCTTATGTGTTAATCATTTTCCACAAACCCACATGGTTTATTTGTGTTTCACAGCAATGCACCTTTTCGGCCTCAATTGGCAGCTCCAGGAGTTGGAAAACCAACCGGCTTTTGAGAATGGAGGGATTGGGAAGACAAGGCCCACTCAGTCGAGCATAGTGACGGCCCTGGCTGCCGATGGTAAGGAAATAAGACTGACACGTGATTACAATAAAGCTGTTTAATTTTAGCTTTGTTATAATATAGTACTAAGCTTACTCTGATGCTAAAATGGGAGTCGACTTGTTCTTTGACATGACTATTTGAAGACATCAAAGTAGGCTTTGGTGATTGATGGGATCAGGTCTCACATTGCTCCACTGACAACCTCCCCCCTTTTCCAACATTTTCTCTGCCAATTTAGATCAAAATGATCAAAACAGCTGAAGTGACCTAGTATTACAGGCCCCCTGCCCGCTGTCCACCCCGCTGGACATTATTTCTACTTGTCTCTTAAAAGAGGATTCTGATACTGTTGGACCTATTGTGTTATCCATCATTAACACCTGCCTTCTGACTGGGACTTATTTGTCTGATTTTTAAACATGCCACAGGGTTCCCTTGCATAAATAGCTAAAATGATGAAAGAAACTTTTCCATTCTGGCTGGGCAGTTTAATTTTTCTCATATGGAGATCCCCAAGGACTTATACTCGGTCCAGTCATTTATTTCTATCTGTACTTCACCCTGCACTACCTTTAAACATGTACTAATATAAATTTCACTACTATACATGTCAAAATCCTAAACAAGTATTTTTTTCAAAGGACCTTCAAAATGTTTTATAATATATAAAATATAATTTTGCAAGGCAGCTTTACTTATATTTATTCATGAATATATATGTATATACATATGTGTATGTATATGTATATATAAATACATATCCATACACAAAGGCAATTCAATGTGCTTTCCAATTAGCAAGAATAGCAAGAACATTAAAAATCAACATGACAGAAAGTCCACACAAATTTAATTTTCATTTAAAAATTAAAAAAAGGACAAAAAGGACAACGTTAAAGGGTGAAGAGTTAAAGTGTAGAACAGTCATTCAAAGGCTGATGAATACATGCAGTTTTTCAATTTTGATTTCAAAGTTTCTAGAGTTGGGGCACATTTGAGGTCATAAGGAAGCTGACTCCCATCTGTGAGCAGGATCGTAGCTAAAAGCAGCTTCATCCTGTTTGGTTTTTAATAAGAGAATGACCGAATTAGAAAAAAAAACCTTCAGTGGTACGTTCCAGACATCCTAACCTTCAATTCCTCCTTAGTGGCGATGTTGTCCCTTTGGCGCCTTTTAAAACACCTTTTGCAAAAACCTGGGGGTGATTTTGGGCAACACCTTTAAGCCTGATGAACAGATATATGCTGTTGTCAAAGTCACTTCCTTCCAGCTCAAAGCCCTTGCAAAGCTGAAGCATTTTCTCACCTTCTCTGACTTTGAGAAAGTAATTCATGCCTTAATGTTGTCCAGACCTGACTACTATACTTACATGTCTGGTCCAACCAGTATCTACTTTCTATCCTAGAACATGTTCAAAATACTGCAGACATGTAAGTATAGTAGTCAGGACATTCCAGATCACTTTCTGGCTGCTTTGGCTTTAACAGACGCAACTATAGTTTAAGCATATGCTTTAGGTATTGCTTTTTGTTTTGAATCAGTAATTTAGCATATTTTTACATTCCTACTTTCCACCTACATTCTACATTTTCACATTTCAACATGTTTACTCTGTCATTTTAATGTGACTAAGTCAAACGTTTTACCGTTTATTTGTTCAGTTGTGCAGCCTTTTGAATAATGCTTGTTGTTTTTAAATATGCTCATGAATAAATTTCAGTGAGTTCACACAAAAATCCACATAGCAGTGAAGCAGCACAGAACAACCCACCTCCGTGCTGGAAAATAATCATTGTGTTAATCTCGTCTATCTGGTTCAAAAACGGTTACCATTTTAGTTCAGGTGTGCAAATATTGTGTTGTGCATTTTTTCAAAATTACATGTTTATCATTCACATGAACACGAATCAGCATGAAACATGTATTTTTTATATATGCTTTTTTTTCGAAACTCATAAACCAGTATTCACTGGGATTCTGTGTGTGAAGCAGCTTGCTGGAAGTCAGTCACTCAGTGGCAGTGAGAAGCAGCAATGTCTTTGACCTTTTTCTACATTGTCTACAATCGTCCTTAGTCCATTTCAAATCTGTAAACTGTGCTAAAACGTTTGAGACATTCTGTCACATCTACTTTTCCTCTAAATGATTGAATACATGAACTAATGTGTCCCTTAATCATAGCGTAATGATGATAATTATTTCAGGATTTTAACACGTCCTCAAAGAGACTTCGCGCTCCCACGTGTTCAAGTTCAGACTTGTTCTGCTGTCTGACAAAAGAAATCGTGTGAACTGCAGCAGCTTCTCTGGCCAATTTTGCACTTTGTGAGATACAATAGGTGAGCACAGTATATTATGGGAGAAGCCAAGCCATAAATATGCTGGACCAGAGTTGTGCAGAGACCTTCAGAAGGGACAGGTGTTACATTTTTTAAAATGACCTTATGGAATTAAAATTTTAGACTCCATTCAGCTATAATTAACAGCACAACATGTTCAATTAAATTCAAACAGATTATAATCATACCATTTTACATTTGTGTTTGCATCTCCTCATTTGGCGATCACTTCCCATTATCTCTCCATCAGAGGACAAACAAGCCTGCAATTATTAGGCTGGTCTAATATTTTATCAATAATTAAAATCTCATATGCCCTCCTGAATATACAGTCTTTTGAAATTGTAGAAAATAAATGTTTTTAACTCACGTTTCTATTGCTTGTGCCATTTAAACAGCTGTTTATGCAACTAAACGACCGTTACATGTGTTGTTCGTACTTGTGTTCTTCCCCACCCAGCTGATCAGAGATCTGTTGCCTTCTGCAGCAATGTGGAACTCTGTGTGTTTTTGTCTTAGTTTCTTTGAGGGGGTTTTGCCCTGAAACATGAAGAATCAGACCCTTCTTTCCATGAGAACTGTGAATACATAAATTGGTGATCTAGTTTAGGCACAGAGTTTATTTAATCAAGGAGATAAAGATGGGAGTGAGGTCATTGTGAGAGGGTGTGTGTGTGTGTGTGTGTGTGTGTGTGTGTGTGTGTGTGTGTGTGTGTGTGTGTGTGAGTGTGAGAATGCTTCAGGACATTTGAGAATAGAATTAAAGAAATGAAATATACAATTTCCATAACAAGTTCATATTCAGCTTGTCTGAGTCATGCAAAAGGTTGCTACATTTGTAAATGGTAAATGACCTGTATTTGATATAGCACCGTCTAGAGTCCTCAAACCCCCGAAGGTGCTTTACAACACAATCATTCACCCATTCACACCCTGGTGGTGATGAGCTCAATTGTAGCCACAGCTGCCCTGGAGCACACTGACAGAGGGGAGTCTGTCATACACAGGCACCACCGGTCCCTCCGACCACCACTAGCTGGTAAGGTTGGTTAAGTGTCTTGCCCAAGGATACAACAACAGCAACAGACTAAGCGGGGCTTGAACCTGCAACCTTCCGATTACAGGGTGAACACAACTCCTGAGCCAGCGTCGCCCCACTCCACACAATTCAGGTATATAAATGGATTAGAAAACACCTGAGTGGATATCTGTTTCCAAAGTGCTGGTAGAAACCAATGAACAGCTAAGTGTGGTGGAGCAATTTCAAGCAAAGTTATCCATGACAAAAGACAGTTCCCAAGAATCATAAAAGAAGGTAAACGTAAAAATCTGCTTATAGTCTGCTTTTTGTTTTTAGAAGCACAGGTGTTTGAGAATTGCAAATGAACAAAAATACAAACGAGAATACTCTGTCTTCCATGAAACACCGAAAAAAGCACAAAGAGTTCAACTCTCAGGCAGTTAAGGCTTCTTCTTTTTAAAGTTACTCAACTGTTGGTAGCCTATAATCATCACTGTCTGTTTACAGCATCCAGCCTTCCACCAGTGCAACAATGAAAACTTGTGTGATGTAAAAGCACATCCAAAATAACCACACCTTTGATTTGAAGCCATATTTTCACAAACAGCAGACAGACCAAACCAGCTTTAGGTTTTCTTTATAGCTAAACTTTAATTAAACGTCAGTAAACAAAGTGACAGGTGCTTCATGACCTATAGCTGCCCCCCTTGGGTGTGGACATTAAGTGACACAAAGTGGCGTTTGCTAAAACCTTGAGTTAGATTGAATTGGAAACAGTTGGTAGGGCTGATTTGGGATGATGTAATCAGACCTCTGCTAGGGCACTTACACGCTCAGACCGTTAGACACCAGCAGTGGCTACTGGTGAGCATGATAATGTTAAATGCCCCTGAACATCAAACTAGAGTTTACTTGATTATTCATTTTTTTATAAAACATTATGCTCTAAGCTTGTGGAACAACCCCAGCTCTAAATACGTAATCACGATTTTCAGCATAAACACATACCAACAAGATCAAATTAAATATTTAAAGATCTTGGGAGTCATATTCAAAGTGCATGGGCATTCCATCAGGCCAGTGGTCAGTCCTGATCCTTATGTGTCTCCATCCTCAGTGTTTTAGATGTTTCTCTGCTGCCAATCACCTGATCTTAAACGGTGTTTTGCAGAACTTGAGGAGATTATGACCAGATTTTTTGATAACTGTAATTAAGAAGGTCCGATAACGTCGACATACAATTTTTATCAGCTGATGTTGGCATTAAAGTGTAATATCAGGAATAATCAGTATCTGTTTTTACTCTTTTTAATGACACTAATTTACATATAATGAACATATTTTACATAAAACTCTTCAGCTATTTCTCCAGTTCCTCAAAATGTCAAAATATGACAGATCCAAGGTAGTTTTTGAGATCTTTTTAATTGTTTGGCACAACTTTTGCCGAAGTAGAAATTTGCCCTGTTTGGTGGGCGTTTGTCAAGATATCGCAGGGAGAAGATGATTTAGCTGCTGTTGGAGACAAAACAAACATGGCACCTTTTCATTTGACTAACTTAACCTGAAGTAGTCATATTTTGCATGGATAATGTTTAAAGTTTGAATGATAGAACATGTGTGTTGTTAGTTACTAGGGGGAGAACCCTGCATATATATATATATATATATATATATATATATATATATATATATATATATATATATATATATATATAATTTTAGGGGTGGGCCGTTATTGGCGTTAACGCGCTGCGGCAAAGCCAGACTCTTATCGCGCAATAAAAAAAATGACGCCGTTAATCTATTCTCAAAGTTGGGTTGGGATCTGGGTCTATACTAAATGAGCTATGATGACTTTCACATTGCGCGGATGGATACCTGGTTGGCGCGGATGTACACTCGGCGCGGATCATCGTACGTATGGACGGACGCCAGGCTCGCGGAGTTTAATGTTCCCCATACAGCCGAACAGTCGCACCTTCGCCACCAGCAGCGCTTCTCTCTTCTCATCGCGCGGGACAAGTAAATAATTTATGTACTTTCACCAGAGTTAAATACATAAATGCGACTTTCATTCTTTTTATTTTGTTTTGTTTATCTCCGACATTTCCAGCCGGGCTTTCCCCGGGCCACACTTCACCGTCCGCGGCCGAAGCAGCGCTCGGATGTGAGAAAACCGAGACAAGACTTTCTCAGACTGGTGCGGTTTCCAACTAAGTTTAGCAGCTGTTTATTGTGATAAAGTGATAAATTGTTTCTACAGGTCGTTGTTCATGTGGCTTCGACTCAAATTCACCTGTAATAATAAACATTTTACTCATAAATTTTTATATTTGTTTAGAAAAGTTGAGCTAGGATAACTCCCCTTGCCATTTTCAGAGACAACAACAGCAACAGTTGGCTTCTGCTCATACAGGTGAGCTGTGGCATCATTTCCAGCTCTCGCTCCTATTCACCAGAGGCGATCCTACATGCAAACTAAAGGGGGGCATTGGAAGGGCACCCCAGAAATTTAACCCCCTCCCCAGGCCAGATTGTGCAGAAGAGAAGATCTAGTTTGTCACTAGACAATGTGAACAAGCTGGTCTGCTTGAGTGACTGGTGGAAGGAGAAATAGAGCTTGGACTGATTGACCAAATGCTACTGACTATAAATAGTTAATCATGACCTATTCTGTAGACCTACAGTGCAGAATTTGTTGAACTGAATAAACAGCTATTAAAAACAAATACTTATTGATCATTATTTATTTTCATCATCAGTTATCATAGTAAAACTGCTTTATCAGTCTGTAATGCATTATTGAAACAAGAAATACGCCTCCATTCTCAAAGACTTGCCTTTATTCATTATCTAGGTAGCACACACATACGCCTTTGGCAGAATTTGAATCAGCCATTTTAATCTAGATTAATCTAGATTAATTCCAAGATTACAGTGAGATTAATCTAGATAAAAAAATTAATCTATGCCCACCACTAATATATATATATATATATATATATATATATATATATATACATTCTGTGTTATGATATAGAATCAGTGTTAAAAATCAATGTATTTTTTTTCTGTTGAAAATTGACATTCAATCATTTGCTTTATTTCTTTAGTGTGGTGCAATTCAGACTCTGACTGCTAGGTGGCAGCAGTTTTTATTCATTTGTCCCTCTGTTGGAACAATGCGATCTAGCATATAACACCAGATGTGTCTTGGAAGCGTCTTCTTGAGTTTTTCATTAACATTCAGTCTAAAAACTTGCAAATATCATTTTGCTTTTAGTCGCAATATGGATCGTCGTCCCTGTATTAGGATACATATTGTATCGCCATATACTTACCAATGCACACCCCTAGTGTACATTGATATGGGTTTATATTGGTATCAGAAATTAAAGTGATACTAGGCAGTTTTGCTTGTTTCTAGCATCCCCTAGTATCTGTTATTCTCTGTGATTAAACCGCAAATGAAACTTATCTCCTTGCTGTGCGTTTGTCTTTTTAACACCTTAATCTAACAGCTGAATGTCTCCACAGCCCTCATTAGTGTCTGCAGGAGTGATTAATCACTAAATCAAACAAATCAGCTGTGGTCATGAGCTAAAATATGCAGGAAATGTGCTGGACGCAGACTCTGGCTCCATCATGTCAACTCCACTGCTCCCTCTACCAGCAGGGAGTGGTCCACCAACTCTGAAGTTGCAAGTGTGGTATTCTGTCCACAGGGGGCAGTGGGGTCTGAGTAACATTTCTTTAACCCCATAAAGAGCCTTTTTAGCACCTACTGGCTCAAGAAAGTCATTTAAATATATGAAAAAGTTGCAAACCGTCTCTTTAAGAGATGGACTATAATGGTAAATTGGATGATGATGATGATACTTAGTCCCAAATCACATCTAGCGTCATCTCCAGGCACTTACAAAGTAAACATTCCATCGAACCTACTTATCAGTGCATTGGCCAAAAAAGCAGATATTGGACATCCCTAATTGCAGTATGTGTATTGGGGCGGGGAAACAACTAAAGAACATTAAACAGGCTCTCAAGGATCACAATTGTACACCAAAGAGGATTGTATGTGGATCTAAAAGGGGTGTTCACTCATAAGCCGTAACCAACCTTAATGGGTCAAGGGATTTGTAAAGCACTAAAGTGCTAATTAATTTCATCAAAGAAAGTTTCGAATGACAATTAAGAAGGACAAATATAAACAGCACAACATTTGGCCTCTGCAATCAGCTCAATGCTGAGCCATGAAAATTTATTGCAATCTCTCACCTTCTGGAAATCAATTGACTGAATACAAACGGAGTTCTGCTCCCTAATCATAATTTCGGCCCATTGTGTATTCGTCAACAAAGAAAGCAGACCATCCCACCTCACCTTTACAGCAAACGCCACCAATGGATAATCAAAGCACAGTGCAGAATTTAAAATGCAGAGCCACGAAAGCATTAATGGAGTTGAATAGGCCAGGCAAAAGCTCAATTGTTTAAACTCGGCTAGATTTAAATCCTCATAAGTACTGCTAATTAAGATAGCATGAGGCAGGTTTTGGACTGTTTAAAGGCAATCAATAGCCAGCTATTATTCTCCCCAGAGGTAAACTTGGCTTTCGAGCCTCACTTTGACTGAAACGGAAGTGACAGGCGATGGCCTCATTACACACCCAACACTGAGGCATGCAAATAAAGGAGGTCTGGCACAAACAGATATACTCGCAGCTACAGCACACGTGTCTGCGCTCTGAAATGCTTCTTAAGAGGAGGAGCAAAGCAAAGTGTGAGTTGTTAGTTTTGCTCGGTATCTTCCACATGCATTCCTTCCACAGCCGACGGGCTTTGTAAATTATTTTTTTCTACGTTTTAACAATAACTTTTCAGGTAATAGCACATTGTATGCCTCAATTGTTCGTGTGTCCAC
This sequence comes from Nothobranchius furzeri, assembly GCF_043380555.1. Classification (NCBI taxonomy): domain Eukaryota; kingdom Metazoa; phylum Chordata; class Actinopteri; order Cyprinodontiformes; family Nothobranchiidae; genus Nothobranchius; species Nothobranchius furzeri. The sequence continues at coordinate 76,657,378 of NC_091741.1, forward strand.
AAACTAAATAACTTCCAGAAAAACATAGCACTATAAGGACACGGTTGAAGGACATCAATCAGCAAATTGTTTTGATTTGCAGTTATTGCACTGGCAGGGTAGCTCTAAATGTGTCTGACAGATTCCATTTACACCTTATCTGATAAAAGCCTCGCTTTATATGAGCCTCAAGAACCGGGGAGAAGATGGGAGATTTGGCCCGTTAGAGCCCTTTAAAACACAATTATAAAACTTGACTTTATTTTTTATATTTTCAAAGCAGGGTGTAGAAATAAGCGCTTTTAATCCTATCACACTTTGTCACATCTGATTTGGAATGGATATGAAACTCTTGTACCTGTGTCCCAGCCGTATTAAGACATTAGGATTACAGGAAAGCAACGGAAACATTGTGGTATTTATTGATGTCTGTGAAAAAGGCTAAATAATAAAAGCAGAATGAATAGCATGACTTTTGATGTGAATGAGTAATATTTAGTTGTATTTAGTTGTTGGACTACGTTGCATCATGTCCTTTAAGCCAGCATCTGATAGGTCGACGCTGAAAAATGTGATCCGCATTTGAGCGACACTTGGTTAAAGAAATGTTCTAAATGTTTGTCAAGGTTCTCAATTTTCTCACAAGAATCATTCGGCAAAAATGGCAGAAATTTTAAACCTTAAATAAAACAGCAATTCTTTACTTTCTCCAGATAGTTAAAGCATCATTGCATTTGTCCTGAGCCCTTCTGAATCTTAGTTACTTGATCAAGAAAGTGCAAAAAATGTAAGTCTATGAGGGCAAGAGACTATTTTGAGGGAAAAAACAGAATTTGCAATTTGTGTGTGGGTTTATGTTTCTCAGTGTGCATGTTCAAAATAATGAAATAAAATTTTTTAAAAGCTTTGAAGGTGAAGTTCAGTAAGAAACAAACAGGCTAATACTTGTTCTTTTTGAAGCATGATTGTTCATTCAGACTTTTACATTTAGGCTGAACATAAAAATGGTCTTCTACCCCTATTTCCTGCATTAGCTACAGAAAGAAAACAGATGGTAAAACGCCCGTGCCAGAAAATGCCACACAGATCTGCATCACGCCCATCTTGGCTCACAACAAGGGAAGGCCGTGTTGATTTTGCGGAGCACCTCTCAGTTAGTAGAAGCTAACCGTTAGCATTAGCAACTCCACAACATGGCAGACACTTTCAGGGTTGTGTTATTTAAGGAGATAAAACATCAAAGTTGCAGAACAAATGGTGGAAGTGGATGAGTTGTGTTGCTGTTAGCCAATCACAGGTGAGATGTTTGTATATGAATATTAATGACTCCCAAGTCCTGCTGTTTTCTGCTTCCCTCTCTTCCAGCTAACCTGAAACAGGAGCACGAGGGCTTTCATTCCCCAGTGAATGACTCACAAAACATTTATTCATACGAGAGACCACTGCAGATTTATTGAAATAACAAGTGTAGGCACCATAAAATACAAAATTAGGACAGAATTTTTTGACTGAATTGTGAGAAGAAAAATTGCAGATGCTTTAAAAAAATGTATGAATTTATTTGCATTTTTGACTAAAACTAAATTAAGCAACAGGTCCAACTAATCACAGCTAAAAATGTTTATTGTTTTTCTATTTTGTGTCTATGATCACCATCAGTCTCAGCTCAGTGAGGTGCAGACGTTGCCTTTGCCCGGTTGATTCTGTGAATCCTGACATATTGTCACTGTGGTTTTTTCAACTTTTAGGGAAGACTAGCATCTTTCAACACGAGAACAACTCCATTGACACTGGACAGGTTGACATTGGAAAGAAGGTGGCTCAGAGTGTTCCACCAGGGGTTTTCTGGCGTTCTCAGCTGAACATGGACCAACCGCGCTTTATTAAGTTCAACGTCTCGGTACAGAAGAGCGCACTGATAGGAGTCTATGGACGAAAGGGTCTTGCACCATCTCATACCCAGGTGAGGAATTCCAAATAATTACTTTATGTACTATTGAAAAATAAACAGTATTGCTATATTTATTGACTGATTCCTTTTAAATCTGTTTCTTAAAAGGCTTTTGACTTTATGGCATATTTTGTTTTATACTACTCAAAAGATTTCAGCTGATGACAGTTTAGCATCTGATCTCTACAGGGCCATGTAAAGTGTGCACTTTACGTTCTCATGTTAAGCATTTAAAAAGAAAAGATAGTGCCTCTTCTAAAAGTGATTTTCATTCAGAGTGAAATCATTTTCACCTTTCCATACTGGTTATGGGCCTTTTCTCCAGCGTGCAGACAGTTTCCTCACTGCTCTGAATATTTTAACATTATCTACTGAAGATGTTGAAAAACCCCATTTTTAGCACTGTTACATAAAAAGTTACTCTTATTTGTTCATGCAGTCTTTGACAGACTGCTGTACCTCTTTATTCTTCACTCGTGAATGCCTCAAACTCTAATGAAGTTTCTTTTCTTCTGAGTAATTACACTGACTTGTACAAAATCTAATTAAGTTTAAGATTTTCCAACCTTTTTTTCCCCACTTCTTTTGGCTTTGCAAATCGTTTTTCAAGATGCACTGACTGTCTCTCATCTTAGCATTCAATTTGATTTACTTTAAAACATGTATTTAAAAATAGAAGCAAATGTGTACAATATTGTCTCACTTTTTATACTCAAATTTAGCTGTGGGAAAATTATAACAATCATTGGCTATTTTAATTATTTATTATTTTATTAAATGAAGTCATCTATTCTCACCTAATTTTTAACTGTTAGTTCATTTGTAAATGAGGGCTTTCTGTAACATTTGTTAGCATGCAAACAGGTGTCACCTCTGCTAAATATCTGCTGTTTGGGAAGTGTTCCCAAAATGTCTGACGTCTCTCTTTATTGACATTTCTGATCATCTAAACGTCTGATGTGTGCTGATGGTGATGAAAGCACTCAGACAATAGTTCTTTCCTGCCATACATGGCAGAAAAAAAGCTCTTAGCTTCACCCTTTCCGACACTCTCTCTTTGTAAAGACGAGCTTTACTCAAGTGTAGGCGCTTAAGGCCGCTCTCAAATGGAAGAAAGTCCATTGCGAGTGACAATAGGTGGACTGGATTGTACCTTTAAGGTAAATAAAGAAGAAAGGGGAGAAAGAAGAAGTAACCCAGCAAAATCAAAGACCAAAGCATACTAATTAACAAGGCTCTGCTGTTATGTCTCAAGCCATTGCTATTCAGGCACTCGTGCTTGTCAATGCTGGACATTGTGTCCATTGTGCCAACTTCTAAATTACATTCTGCTCAGGTACTGGGGGAACAAATCAATGCATTTACTTAACTGAGCATGAAAGACCCCAATGAGAGATATTGACTGTTTGTCGTATTCACTGCTTGGAAGACAAGACAGCATTTAACTGCAACAACCTTTCCACCTTTGTCAAATATAGACTTCCTCCATTTTCTATTGAGTGTCTGTCTGTGATGATACAAGCCAGACAAGTTGGAAAGACAAACTTTTTTTTTTTTTTTTTTTTACTCCTAGGTTTGCTCTCAGTTTCACGACTTTGCAGGTTTCCTACCACTTTCCTTCCCTGTCCACGGGGGCATCTGGGAGTTTCTCCGAGCTTAGTCTCTTGGCTGTTTTTCACCTGTATTGTTGGATTGAGATGAGTTGGGGGGGCTTTCACAGCACCTAATGAAGATGTATGCACTCAGCCGGGGGGTTAGGGCTTGTGGGATGAACTGTTTTATTACTTCCCCCTCAAGTCAACAACAAAGAAGTCAACTTCCGCCAGGTTAATACCTCCGCCCAACCCCCACTGCTCTGCACAAAGGTGTCTCAGTGGGATTGTTGACTTCACCTGACTCCCCATTAATGCTCTTTTTTATGGGAGTGATTTGAACAGTTGTACCGGTCACAGTCCCGATCACCAGAAATCTTGTTTTAAGTCCTAGTTTAAGACCCATTTCTTTTCTTTACTTTTTGATTCACTATTCCAAGAATATTGTTATTGCCTTTAGATTGGACGTTGCATATTTTCAGAAAATTGCTGAACTTAATTCCCTAAATTGGAAATAGTAGTGTTCCTTTTTCATTTAGATACTTATTGTCTGCTGATTCAAAAGACAAAAATTACACAAATTACATCGGCTGGGGCAACATATCCCAGTAAGAATCTTTTATTTTTTATAGTTAAATGCAATGCACAAGAAATGGCAAGAAATATGTCAAAAATTCCAATTTCAAAAGCTATTTCCTCACAACTAATGACTCATTGAACAGTCTCATTGCTGAATTTGAATTGTAGCTCTTTTAAACAGCGGCTAAAGAGCCAATCTGTATGCATCACACTCCTAAGCAGCCCACAGACTCTTTTTTTTCAACCCTGGTATTCACCACAGAGTCATTTTATCTGTGTAGCTAACAACTGCTTTAGCCCGAGGATCTGCTGTCTTCATCTGCTGTGCTACTTTGCGGCCTGCAGCCTGTTTGGGGATTGTTTGTACTGTATGCATTACACAGTTCTTTTTTTCTCTCGCTGCACTCACCAGCTCCAGTCAAAATGTGGTTCAGGTGTTGAGCAGGTGCAATGAGAGCAGATGCACCTCTTTACTCATTGGTAGGGATAGCTCATTCCTCTTTGCTTACCCTGTAAATCAATGTTTGTTTGAAAATGAAAAATAGAGATACTATCACGCTGAATCTCCAACATAAAGGGAGAGAAAAGTGCTCATGGTCGGTTACATTTGTTGTTTATTTTTTGTTTTTGTTTTTTGATGTGCTCTCTGCTCTCAGTATTCCTCTTTTCCCAACCCACTGAAAGCAATAACAACATTTATTTTATTTGTTTTATTTTGACAGACTACCAACCAAAAATGCAACATGAATCTAATTTTCATCAGCAAAACTAAATGAAATGCTGCATCAATGCTTATATTGTGAATGTGACTTTAGCAGCGAATCAATCTGAATTTCAAATGTATTCATCTAAACGCCACATTATCAAAGTTAATTTAACAGGCTGTAGTAAACACCCTGTGTGTTGCAAAGTCCCATCACGGTTCAGAGTGTAGCTTCTGCATTTGCCTCAGAGCCATATCGGTTCTATCAGAACACAAACTCACCTCCAGACAACATCTATCAGCTCTGAATACCTGCCACAGAAAAATCAACATTTATTATATTTGAATGGTTGTTATGTATACACAATCCACTCCTGGCTAGGCCTTGCATTAAAACTCTGCATTAGCTACTTTTAGAGAGGACATCACAGGCTGCATACCAACCAATACCAGCAGACATACTTTTTCAACCCTTATGCTTGTTTATGGTTTGGGTTTACTAGGCTGGCATTAAAGGTGGCATAAGTAAGAATTCTTCAGTGAAAAGATCACAGAACAGTCTCAATCATGTTGAAAAGACGGTTACATTGAAACAGATTTTCTTCTCAGGTGAATGGGGGGTTGTGAGTTTTTGTCTTTTTAAAAAGTGCAAAGAGGGACATAGTCACCATTTACAGTCTGTCCTGCCTACATATGTCCTGGTTCCAGAGCCAGTCATATTTGATGCTGCAGAATTGCCAGGTCTGCGCTGGCAACTGGCTGGCAAAAAGCAGTAACGCTGTGAAAAGAATGGAAGCCATTAAAGGTGTAGTTCACTGAAAACCTATTTTTAAATGATTATGTCTGATTATAATCAGTCACTCTGAGTTTCTCATTCAGGCTGAACATGAAAATAGTCTTCTACACCTATCTCCTGCTTTAGCTTCTGATAGAAAATAAATTGTGAAACTAGCATTTGAAAATCCGGACAGATCTATGTCACTTAACACTCATGGACTCACCCATCTTGACACACGACGGGGAAGGCTGTTGTTGGTTTAGCGTCCAGGAAACAGCAGAGAACATCTCGGCTAGTAGAAGCTAACTGTTAGCATTAGCAACACCACAACACAGCAGCACTCCTTCAGGCGTGTGTTATTTGTGGAGATAAAATGTCAATGTTGCAAAGCAAACAGTGTCAGTGGTAGATTCACATTACTGTTAGCCAATCAGAGAAGAGATGTCCAACTATCAGGAAATAAGACTTCAAATCATGTTGTGCCCTGCCACTCTGTCCTCCCGCTGACTCCTTCATGCTGATAAAGTCACTTCTGGGTTTTCATTCCTACTCTACCACTACAAAGTGTTGATTAAACAAGTTTAAAAGGAGCCTTCCAGATGCCATATTGTGTGCCCCTAAGAAGCCACAGTATCCTTTTTGTTTTACTCTAATATCTGGTGAAGAAGGTTAGAGGCTAACTAATAATGCTAACTGTGAATAAGAAAAAAAAAGAATCAGCTCAAAACATTTCTCAAGCTACTTAAAATAGTACAGGTGAAACTTGAAATTTTTGAATATGGTGCAAAAGTTAATTTATTTCAGTAATTCAGCTTAAAGATAAAACTATTACATGAGACAGACTCATTACATGCAAATCCAGATATGTTGAGCCTTTTTTTGTTATAATTGTGTTGGTTATGGCTTACAGCTGATGGAAACCCCACATTCAGAATCTCAGATAATTAGAATATTGTGAAAAGGTTCAATATTGTAGAAAAGTGTCCCACCCTATTCAGCTAATGAATCTAGAACACCTGCAAACGGTTCCTGAGCGTTTAGATGGTCTCTCAGTCCAATTATGGAAATAAATGAACTTTTGCACATTATTCTTTTTTTCAGTATAACCCTCCCACTGTCTTTATGGGTGACCCCGCAAGGAAAGTTGACCATTGAGCAGGGTTGATGGTTTATCCCTTGAGGTCCATGTGGCAGGGGTGAGGAGGGAGCACCGCCTCACCCCTGCCACATGGACCCAAGGGATAAACCATCAACCCTGCTCAATGGTCAACTTTCTTCACATGGTCACACCCATTAGGACAGTGGGGGGTTAAACATGGTAACTGGTCTGTATTTGTATGGCACCTTCGTAGGGTTCCACAACCCCCAAGGTGCTTCACAACACAATCACTCATTCACCTATTCACACACACATTCACACACTGGTGGGGATGAACTACGATGTAGCTACAGCAGCCCTGGGGCGCACTGACAGAGGCAACATGTATTTATCTAGTTATCAGCTTAGAGTGTATGACTCCTCTTTGCTTGTCATCGAGAATCTTCTGGCACTGATCCATAACTGGCAACAGTTGCTCAGAGCAGACATGGACTGCAGTCCCCTAATTGGACCACAGGATGTTACTTCATGCACCTTTAAAATAACATTAGATTGCATCTACTGAAATGCCCTCTTGGTGTTTTTTTTTTTCTTTCTCCGTTTTGCAGTACAACTTTGTTGAGCTTCTAGATGGCAGCCGGCTCATCGCCAAAGAGCACTGGATGCAGAGCGAATCAGACGCAAAGCCCCGGCTAGACCACCCGGTCACCGTCCACCAGGCAGGATTCATCCAGTTCCTGGACTCAGGGGTGTGGCACTTTGCTTTTTATAACGACGGGCGAAGCGTGGAAGTTGTCTCCTACAACACCATCATCCAGGGTATGTATGAGAACACGCATCTGCTGGGCTGGTTATAATGAGTGTGATTGGAAGGGTGTGTAATGACATGTTTAGAAGACTTTAATTTCCTGAAACAGCTGTGCCTTCATGAACAGGGAGAGTGTTTGGCAATCTGTCTGCCACACGAACAAGCTGAGATTTTCCAAACTTTGAGTAACACAGAAGGTAGATGTAGGTTTACATTTCAGTGTTGTGGATCATTATGGTTAGTACAATAATGCAAGACCATACACTGCATTGATCCTTCCCCTCCTAACAACCTCCTCCATGTTCTGAAGTCTAGGAAATTTCCTTGCGGGTTTTGAGCTATGAAAAACACACTAAGGTTGAGTTAACGTTTTTTCTTTTTCTTTCCTTTGGGGAGTTCCATTGATCCAGTCCTACAAATATGAAGGTATTGATGTGTGAGGTCAAAATTGCTTGGGTCTGACAGTGGCTCAATGAACATCCAATACAAGCTAAAGTAATAACATAAAAGTTGGCCCTCTTAACGCCGATCAAAATGAGGGCCCTGGTCTTTGGGGGGTGCGATTTATGAGCATTGGTCTGTTGAAAGAACACAAGATCTGTCTGTAGGATATGTCAGATTAACTTCAACTCAGAGAGGATTTGAGCTGTAAACACTCAGGAGATTGCATGACTTGTGTGGGCATGATCAGTCATTCAAAAGGTTGAAGTGGCAGAGGAGACAGGAGGGACGGGAAACGTCTCAAGGACATGGAATTATTTGGATTAATATAAAATGCCTTTTTGTGTCTTTCACTTAACAGGGCTTAGATGGGAACAGTCAGCATGCAGTAGACTGTTATGGAGGCTTAGACCTTAGTGGCACATGAACAAACAGCTGTAAATATATTCTCTGACTGAGGTCCGCGTTGCAGAAACGAGTTCACATGTCCTAAAGTTGTGGTGCAGAAACAAGAAGACAGCCTGGTTTACTCCACTATTACTGAATCTGAAATAAATCTGTTCAGATATGTCTAAGTGTTATTTATGCTTGCAACCCCTTGTGTCCGCAGAATCTGTGTCAGAGTGCACACACAACTGCTACGGGAATGGAGAGTGTGTGGCAGGATCGTGTCACTGTTTCGCTGGATTCACAGGATCTTACTGCTCCAGAGGTAATTACTCAGCTTTAATAATTATCTTAAAGGCTCACTTTAGCCCTCCTAAGGCTTATCAGTTCAATATTCCACTAATGGAAAATGGACCCGATAAGTGTTAAAACTGACGCAGTTATTAATAAATGATGAGACAACTAAAACCAGTCTGGTGTTTAAAGCCAAAGCTTTTGGACCAAAGTAAAATGTCTTGAACGTTAGAGAAGTCTGTGGCCGTGCTTACAGAACCAATCTGAGGATGGATGCTTAATAAAAGACAAACCAAAATGATTCGAACTGTCACATATTTTACTCATGAAGTAACATCTAAAGATTTGGTCTGTTTGATGTCGAACTTAGACAGAGTTGCATTTAGAGGCATTTTAACTAGGCATGGCATGAAAAGCTTCCTAGAAATGTGTCATTACTGCAACATAAAGAAAAACCTTGAAAGGCATTCCTAACACAAATTAAAGAATGTTTTTTTTCTTTTGTAATATGAGTTCCTTGATTGCTTCCACTAAGTCAATACAGCACTTTAGAAAAAAAAACGGTGCCCACCTCAGCATGCAGGCTTGTGAGGATCATGAATTCCCTGACCAGAAAGAGCAGAGAGTTTCTTTAGAGACAATTCCTCAACAGTTTCACTCGTACATATATTTTTAGCTGGAGGGCATGAGGCTATCCTTGATGCCACAGGGTGAGAAGCAGAGAACACCCTGGATAGGATGCCAAGTCCATCAAAGGGCATTGTACGAATTCCAGATACAGGAAAATGTAATGGGATTTTATAAAGTTCTTCTCCCTTTAGGCAAAGCCACACTGGCTGTTTCTAACTTCCCGATAATCTGAGCTAACAAGACGCTTGTCCCAGCTTGACATTTAAAATACTGATATGAGTGGTGAATCATTTCCTGTAACTGCGGATGTGTTTTTTTTTCTTTTTACACCCTTTTACCAAACAAATGGTGCCATCTGCATTATTAAAGTGCCTGATATGATGCCTTCAAATATCAGACACGAGCATGTTATGCTTTTGTAGGATGTTCCCATTAACTAAGTACGCTACATAGCTTTTTGTCCATTGAATTAATTGCAAAGTGCACTCCAACGGTGGTTATTCTTCTCTGCAGAGTGACTGCTCTTGAACTGCCAGAAATGCACTTTTTTCTTTACTTAGTGACATCACTGTGAAAGACATTTGCATACCGCTTGACAAGTGTGGTTTTCCTCTTTTCTTTCTCTCTTTTTTTCTTTTTTGGCTCAATCAATGAATCAAGCAGGCCTGAACTCTGTCATTTTTTTATCCGTTAGCTGAAAAATCAAACCAGGCAGTGTGTTAATATGAAAGAAACAGGAGATAAAAGTATTTATTAAGTCATAATCTGACGCTAAAAATGCACAGTATGAGGAAACTAATGTGTTAATTTTACAACTAGGGCAATAAAATAAATAATTAACTTGGAAGTGAGTGTAATTAGTCGACTTTATGCCTGATTTCTTCCTGCAGTTGCCTGTCCCGTGCTGTGCAGCAGTAATGGCGATTACACCAGGGGGCGATGTCAGTGCTTTAGTGGCTGGAAGGGCACGGAGTGCGATGTTCCAGCCTCCCAGTGCATCGATCCTCAATGCGGGGGACATGGACTCTGTGTGGCGGGAAATTGTGTGTGCAACACGGGCCACAAAGGAGTCAACTGTGATCAAGGTAATCCAGAAAGAAAAACTCCTCCTCCTGGACTCAAAGCAGATTGATGCAACAAATGTCTCCACCATGCTCCAGGGGAATCAACAAATTCTCTTAGTGAAACAATCGGTGTTTTCGACTCCACCGAGCAGATAATGCTTTGGATGTTGTTATTGATATTGTGTGTATAAATTAAGTCCCTCTTAGTGTTTAGACTACATGAGGGTACAAGCTTGAACAGACTGCGCATTGCCTATCGATGCATTCACCTACTGGAGGGCTCCACAGATGACGACACCTGTAAAAATCAATCAGTCCGTGGCATCTGTTCCTCTTTGTTGCAAAGAAAAGGCCTGCTTCCTCTCCCTTGTCAACCCCCCCTCCCGCAGCCACCCCCTTCACTTCTTTGCATTTAACTTTATCGATCCCCATGCAGATAAAAGGCAATTATCAGCTCAGATTTACATGTGGGAGTTGTTGAACTTCCATGCTAAAGCTATTGAGTTCACTTAATGAATATGTTGTGGTTTCCTTTGGAGGAAAGAAACGTGATAAAGGAACACATAGGAGAGGAAGTTATGCGCGTTGTTCTTAGCTTGCATGGAAACACTTTTGTTTGATAAAGTGGATATAATGAAGGCTTATCTGTGCCTGAGTAAATCCAGAAATTCTCAACAAAACTACTTGAGCAGAGGCACAGAAGGCCTGTAAGTTCCCCGTGTTACTAAAGGGTTGATTAGACCATAATTGCCAATTATTGACCTAGATCAGCCAGTTGATCTGCAAATTGTTAATAGTAATTGATCATATCAGTCTAGACACTAATTGTGCTTTGTTTCACAGTGCCTATAATAGAGCTTAATTATCTGTCTCTATGTTGAAAGTACCCTATAATATAACATAGAGAAAGTAGCAGAACGCAGGGTGGAAAATTGTTATTGGCATCCTCCAAACCCAAAAATTTCAGCTGTGGCTCCCCAGCCGTCATCCGGCACTCGAGCATTTCCACTCTAAAAATGACTTTTTGGCTGGTAGCGCATTCAAAGTGGCCAAGGTAAATAAGTAGGTTTGTATCTAGAAGTGGTAAACTGACACAGCTGTCATCCTGGTTTTGTGTCTTCAGTGGACTGTGTGGACCCGACGTGCTCCGGTCACGGAGCCTGTCATCATGGTGAGTGCCACTGTAACCCGGGCTGGGGAGGGATCAGCTGTGAGATTCTGAAGAGCACTTGTCCAGACCAGTGCTCCAGTCACGGCACTTTCAACACCGACACAGGAACCTGCGTCTGCGAGGCCAAGTGGACAGGAGCCGACTGCTCTATAGGTCAGAAAGCCGTTCCTCCCCTCTTCGTCTCTTCAAATTCATGTGTGTTCCCATCTGGCTGAAGGTTGCAACAAACACGACTTTACGTTCAACAAAGTTCCTCACTATTAGTTTGCTCATTGAAATAAAAAATACATCTTTTGAAAATATAAGAGCTCAGAAATCTTAAATATATAAATTTTGCAAGCTAATTCAAAGAAATTGGTAACTGAAAGACTTGAGAACTCCAGCTGGTAATGTTTGACCTTCTAATTTGAAAAAAAGGATAAATTATTGATTCTCAGATGAGTGGCTGAGTACTTTTTATGATGAGTGACTCAATTGTTAATCAAGAGTTTCAGCTGGAATGAAATTTCAGCATTTTAATTAAATCTAACATTTCTCGTGTTTTTTTTTATTTTTTTTACTTTTTTGATGCAATCACCGGAGGCACGAAGTTTTTCAAATCACACACACAAGCCTCAACAAAATTAAAGTAGTATTAAGCCTCACAGAGACGAATCTGCAGCCTTTTCTGCCATCCATTTCTTTTCATTGATGATAGAGCTGTGATGTTTGTGCTGCACCAACACGTTCCTTGCAATCAGTGCAGTTAGATCTACGGTATTATGTGTTTTTTGCTGTTTTTGTGGTAACGTTTCAGTTCCGCTAACAAGTAATTGGCACCACATTTCTCCGTATTTATCCCAAACAAACTCCCCCTTGCTGCGCCAGACTCCAGGTCCCCAAAAAAAGCTGATACATACGCTTTTACTAACAGGCTGTAAGTTGAAATAACATAACTCTGTTTCAAAACATTACGACCACATGTGGTTGTCCTATTAAAGCAAAGTTAAGCAGTAATTGTGTAAGTTTGGGACATGAGCTACGATGAAAATAGAAGTTATTATAGATATTTTTTTAAAATATTGAAATAAATAAATCCTATATTCGTCATCTTGTGCTTTTATATGTAATTTGGTGAGCTTAAACAATTTATTTTCGAAAATTAATGTGTGAACATTTTAAAAAGAAACCTCTGAATCAATCATAAATCCACTTCTTCCTCAGCTTAGTAAGTAAGTAAACATATTAATCATTTGCGATGTCGCAGTAATTTATATTCTGTGTCTGCTCTTGAGGTGATGAATGAGCGTCTGAACTGAAACTTTACAGTTTCCGTGGTGTCAGCCTTGCATTTTGTGAGCACAACTGTAGGTTACTTCATTTTTTATATCGCAGATTGAGCAAAGTTTTACTCTATTTTTAAACAAAATAAATAAGTCACACATCATTTTCAGTGCATCATGAGCACAAAAGAGCTTTATGACAGAGGATTTGTTTACAGTGCATTTGGAGTAATGCAATGTGAGCCGTCTATTCAGACAAGAGCAACAATATTAAATGTCTTTTAACACACTGAAATGCCTCAGAGTATTGGTTCTTCCACAAATAGCAGTAAGAAAGTCATCTGAGCCGGCCACAGAAAGCAAATCCACTACAAAAGGCTTCCTTGGGTTTGAGGAAACAAATGTAGACATCTGATCGCCACAAGTCACTCATGCTCTGAGGGTTTG
>NC_091741.1:76675562-76720562 GCF_043380555.1 Nothobranchius furzeri
AACCTGCAACCTTCGTGCTGCGAGGCAACAGTGCCAACCATTGCGCCACCATGCAGCCAAAAATGGGTCCCAATGTGGTTTGTGTGTGTTGTCATGTAACAGTGATAATGAAAGGCAGGATAAAAATGTTCACCTTTTTCTGTACTTCATTTTGTTGCCCTGGAATTTCATGTTGTGCCATATTTAGGAAGTTTGGATTTCAAAGCTTCTCAGCTTATAGCAGCCTGAGTGAGGGAAGGGATGGACATGACCAGTTCCAGCTCATTTTTCTTAAAGTGACAGAGTCATGAAATGGCTCAATCTGAAAGGTACTGAATAGGGCTGAACGATTCTGGAAAGTAATCTAATTGTGATTTTTTTTCTTCCATATTCCAATTGATATTTAATTCACGATTATTTTTCAAGCGGCTTTTTTCATATTTTTCAACCAACAGAAGCAAAAAATATATATAAACGTACGTAACTTGAATATAAACAAGTTTATGTATCTGCATATTTATCTACATTTCATATCAGTTTATTTGTCTGCATAAACACTCACAAGTAAAGACAAAATGTTGTATTTGAAGGCGTAATGCTTTGTAGCCAGGAGCACATCCCTTGAAGGAGCATAGGTATTAGCATCAACTGTGAAATTACATTTGTAGGAAATAAGTGTGTCCCATTTATTGAAGTCTTTTGTGTTTAGACTTTTTCACGTGTTGTCCATACAGAGCTTCCGTAATTCAGTTACATCCATAGCTGCTAGCCAACACTCACTGGAGTTGAAATCTTTTACAGTTTTCTAGCTTTACTAAAGTATCTGTCTGTACTTATTTGATTAATGGCAGTTTTAACTTTTTATTAGACTCCAAATGTAATAATTTGGCATGTTACTAATTTGTAATTTGTTAGAATGTAATCAACTATATTAGCATCCCTAAGGATTTTTCTATGTATATTAGCATTGTGCTAACCACTCGCTGCCAGTCAAATTGTAGCCTTTGCGATTAGAAATTCTCATTTTGTCACATTGCAATTTAATTGCGTATGCAATTAATTGTTCAGCCCTAGTACTGAATCAGTCAAGAATAAAACTGCTGAAACTGCTTTTTGTGAGAAATTCAATGCACTTCATGAACTTTTTTTTAACATGACCTAGAAAACACAAAGAAAAAATGTTAAGATTAATATTTTTGTACAGGTGCTGCACATCGTTGTACACTGAGGCTGTTATGGACCTAATTTGACCCATTTATAATAAAATTGATTTTACATTCAGCAGAGAAAATGGTTGTTTAAGGAAATTTGTCTGGGTTTCCCAGAAGCATTAGACGTAGTGCAGAAGTTGAAATCAATGTACAGTTTTACATTTATGTAAACACATAAATACAAAGTATATGCTTGTGGTGGCATAGTGTCATCTCAGTTAAAATGTAAACCCAAAAAAACTAATTTTAATAAAATAATAAATGAATTATACTCATACTCTTATAAAGTTATACAGGTAGTAAAGTTTAGAGAATAAGGTTATGTCAGCAAAAGAACAATATTCTAAAAAATAGATATTTTTCTCTAAAACCCAGTACAATAGTAGGAAACCCACACTGTCTCACTGTCACACCTGTCTCAGAATCATAATCCAGTTAAAAATGTCCTAAAATATTTACACATTCAAAATAGAAATGTGGGTCAGACATCAAATTAAAAATATGTATGAGGGTATTCATGGCCTAGGTAAAAACTGACCAAACCATATGAAGGCATAAGGGTTAAAGTTGTGAAAAACTCACCTTTTTCATCCTTTTGTGGTGTCATGTAGGTCTATTCTGCCTCTGTAAACTCTGAAAACCCATTGACCTGTCTTTTGTTACTTTTTTCTCCTTGTTTCTTCATTTTGGTTGTCACATTAGCAAAACACAGCAAAGAAATAAGCCGAAGCAGTGCTTATTTTAGCCTACCGTATTCTCTTTTTAGTGTACAATATTTCAATATCTCAAATTTTTCAACAAACAAAACAGTTCATTAATTTTTTCCACACACTTTTCATATTCATTAGTATTTGACACTTAACTTATGCTAAATGTATGGGTAAAGAAGTACATTTCTTCAAGTCATCGTTTAACTCATTCCATAATTTCACACTAATAATAGAAACACCTTGATTTCACAATAGTTATAGGAATTATGTGACTGAAACAAGCCGCTTCTAAAAAACCTCAACTGTGATGTCACAAATGAGAAAATTAGAATAGAACCACCTTTCACATGCAAGAGAGAGCTACTGCTGGAGAATCAGCTGCTCTACTCTGAGCCCCTCCCGGGTATCGGAGCTTCTCAGCCTTTAGCAGCCTGAGTGGGGGATGGGTGGGTGTTGCCAGCTCCTGATTGTTTTCTTTAAGTGACAGAGTCCTGAAACGGCAAATTCTGAAAGGTATTGATAATGTCAAAAATAAAACTGCTGATATTGCTTCATGTGAAAGGAATTTTGTCCAAAGAATTTCAGAAACCAGTTTTATATCAACCAAATATAACTGTAAAAAGTCAAAATGTTTTCCCTTTAAAGTTTGGGGACATTTTACTGTTTTCCCTATAGCATATCTGTAGTAGCCAAACATGGTTTGAATCATTCATTGGTAGCCCAAGTTTCCTGGAAGTCAACAGTCCGTCTCTCCACAAGAACAGTAGCAGCTTGTTGAGCATTAGCTTTGGCGTGAGAAAATTGCAAGGGCTCACTGATTTCTGGAGTCAATGAATTGAAATTACTTAAGAGAACACATATCCACAACAGCTGCTCTTGTGTTTGCAATTCTTCGTTCTCCAAGAAAACATGTTCATCCTGCATCTCCGAGTCAAAACAACAGAACCTGCTTAAATCCACAGCGCTCGCCTTGGTTTGTTAAGTCTCTGAACAAATGGGGCTTCGTAATACATTATAGAGTGCCTCTTTTGGAAGCTTTTACACACATGGTAATTGCAGTTCTTTATTCTTACAAGCATTTCTAGTGATGACACGTTTTGTTGTTTTCTTTTGCTGCTACAGCACTGGTAAATAAAACCCAGAATCAAACAAAATAAATAAAACAAACAAATAAATAAATAAAAGTGATCACGCAGATCGCAGCACAAACAAAACCGATAATAGAGAACTGTTATGTGTGTATGTGTGTATGTGTTGGTAGAAGTTTCTTTTTTCCCTCCTTCTTTTATTCCAGAGTAGTTATTTAGACAAATCCCTAATTCATGTTGTAAACACGGATGTTATTTCAGATGGAAGGTGGGCGTTACTTGGATTGAAGCAGCTTGTCAATAGCATATTTTTCAGCTCTCTCTTGAATTTGTTGTTAAAGAAATGTTAGTTTCTGTTGATGTGATCTGAGTCGGAACACACCCTTCTGCCTTTCTTCTTAATGTTCCGTTTGACGTTTTGTCCCATTTCATCCAATTGCACATAATTTTCAGTTGGGCCCTCTTTGGCTGAGGCTCTGTTCTTGCCAGGTTTTACAAAACAGCTTACAAATTAAATGTTGAGCTCTGAAAATTACAGAGGCTACAATTTTGCTTGACTCACGTATAGATTTTAGAGGAAGAGATGTGCACATTTTGATTCATCCTTTGTGGTATTATAATTTAAATTTAAGTTATTATACAATAATAGGAGGATCTTTTGTGACATCAATTTTTATGTTGTTCAGATTGCATCATGGGAGTGTTTGGCAAGAAACAGCATTGCCTATATTTCAGTTGTTTTGCCTGTTTTGAGGAGGATTTAGCAACGTAGATGGATCATTTATGCTATGTGGTTGATTGTTCGGCCAGTGGGAGGCTCCATAAAAAGTTTTATTGGAAGATAGTTCCTACTGGTGCTTGTAATCTTGGAAAGTGCTTGAACAGTGTTTAAATTGTTAAACGTTTTAAGAATCTTGAATAATGTGACATGTGTCATCTGTGTATTGTATTTTGCTCATGTTTGGAAAAGGCAAGGAAGAAGAAGAAGTGCACAACAAATGCACGACAATCCAAAAAGCACGGGAGAACAGTAAATGCTGTTTTCCATGGGAAGAATGGCATCATTTGCTGAACGTTACCAAGAAAGCGGTGAATTTGAGTCTGTTTAAATACTACCAGAAATCGCTGTATCTGCAATACAAGGTCGGAATATCTTATAGGACACTTCATAGAAAAAGTGTTGAAAACAAGTTTTGTTTACTGTTAAACTTATTGACCCACTTTAACGCTTTTCAGCAAACATCACAACATTTCCTTTTTTACCCTGGCAGATGTAACTATACAGAATGCAAAAATGCGCCAGTGCCAAAGGGGAGAGTTTTATTTTCACACAACAGAAGTTACATGTCTCAACGGCTCTCTGTTTTGCAACAGAGGTGTGTGTGGTGGACTGCGGCCCCCACGGCTCCTGCATCGGCGGCGTGTGTCACTGCGAGGAAGGCTGGACAGGACCAGAATGTGAGCAGAGGGACTGTCACCCACGCTGCATTGACCATGGAGTCTGTCGAGAGGGCAAGTGTGACTGCCATCAGGGCTGGACGGGTGAACACTGCACCATCGGTGAGCAACGGTGACACATGCAGCGTTCCACACCTACACATGCTGTCCAGAGAAAATCGCAGAGGAAATTTCAAGCAAAAAGGGGCAAAAGTTGGAGTGTGAATGTCAGGATTTTCTGAAAGGTTTTCAGTCATTAGATCATGTTATACGTCTGATGCTGCCTACACTCTTCTAACAACTTTGGCAAACTAGTTGTGAGTAGTTGTTAGTGATATTTTTAGTCCGTAGAGCTAAACTTCTGTTTCTTGCCATCCAGTTTCCACTGAACCAAACTGTGCAGCCAGGATGTGGTCAGCCAGCCTCGCTGCCTGAAAAGAAATGAAAACATTTTCTCAAGTAACTGTCTGAAACTTTTAAATGCCTAAATGTTTTTTTTTTTTTTTGCTTTTCTTGCAGACAGTGTTCTGCTCTACCTGAAATGCTATTTATAAATAATGGTGTTGTGAGCAGTTTAAGACACGTCATGCATTCTGAAACCTATCAGATAAAATATCTTAATCTCGTCTACGCTTTATTCATCTTTACAGTGTCTAGGTTTCGACCCTTAGAAGCAGCGATCGACTAATATATCAGCCCAATTAATGCAATGTTAAAATATATCCACATTGGTCACTACACCTCTTTAGCGGAGACGAGTTAATATCAGGCACATCCACGGACCGCCCAGCACTGCTGCAGACTTGTATTTAAGTAAATATTTACGTTTCTTAAAGTAATCTGCTTGATAAATGCTATAAAACATTTTTTACATGTAATACTTGGTCAGTTTATTGATTTGTCCTGGCTTTGGTTAAATGTTTGACTTACGGAGCCGTGCACAAAATTACAATTCATCAGTTGGTTAAATTATATGTAATTTTGTGCATCAACTGTTATTAGTGACACGTTTTAGTAAACTGACTCAATAACTCTGCAGCGCATACGGACCACCGGCTGACCGTTACCCCCACATGTCGGTATCATCGCTGGCATGTGAGAAACCCATATCGGTTTATCTTTATGCTTTGGTTCACTATTCATGAATGTTTTTATTAAATTCATATTAGCATTTGAGTTGTTTAATTTGTAAAGTCACATAGGTTATGGAAATATGATGTTCTGATCAGAGTTTGTCCTCTAAAGCTGCTTGAAAGAAGCATATGTAAGTTAGAAGTGGTTTAGCGGAGAGGGATGTAAAGAAAATGCTAATCGAGGTCGATACGTTGCAGATTTGACTTCATAGCATTTCTAAAAGTGAAGAAAACTGAGATGTATTTGTTTCTTTCAGTTGAGCGGTATTAAATCACTTTTCTTGCAAACACAATTCTTGTAAAGAAGCTCACATTCATTTAGCTACAAACGGTATTCCACTTTTCAGACTGCTGAAGTGAGGCTTTGTGCGTAAGAGAGTCAAGGGCAGGTATTAAGGGAGTCAGAAAGTCACAAGTAGGCCTCTTTGGAATATCATTTTTTCTGAAATAGCAGTGCTTCACCTGGCATTAATGAGGATAATGAGTTCTGAGATGCACCTCTTATTGACCTTTAACTCAAACTTCCTCCACATCTTACCCTCAGTCAGAGTTCCTGTCATTAAACCTTGACACGCCGCATCAAACACCGTTCCCCCAAGTGTCATTCCCCGCCTCTCGGTGACAACACGGTCCCCGCGAAACAAAGATCCGGCCCTACAAACTCTTGAACCCTAATTATGTATTTACAAGTTCTCTCAGGGGAGAGGAGATGGCAGTCGGAGGAGGTCACATTCCTGATCTTATTAATCTCTCCCACCTCGGGGCTGCCTGTGCGTCATCCATTTTCTCTTTCTATCCTCTTGCTCAGCCTTCCCGTCAAGAAGTAACTCCAAGCGTCAGACGCAGCGACTATAAAGCTGTGTTGCGTTACCTTTTCTTAAGGAACTGGGAGCTTATTTTGTCTTTCAAACCCTGAATAACTGCCATTTGCACAAAGCGTCTTTTAATCACATTACACGGTCAGAGCCTGAACGGAGCACTTCCCTGGTCACTCTTTTTCACAAGCACCCAGATCCTGTTTTATATGCAGGCTTACCCCATTGTCACTGCTTTCCCAGCACTGCAGTTTGCTGCTAAGGTGTTCTTGATTTGTCTTGGCATAAAATTGCTGAAGTAGAGATGATAAAAAAATAGAAATATACAGCAGAGCAGTACTCTGATTCATATTAGAAGCTGAGCCTGTGCGCTCGCTGACAAGCAGACAGTGAAATGTTTTGATTCAGACCCAGATGAAAGTGACTCACAGGGTCCAAAAACAAAGAGTGTTATAAACCTCAAATAGTAAGAGAAACAGTGTGGTCTCTTGTGTGTGTGTGTGTGTGTGTGTGTGTGTGTGCGTGCGTGCGTGCGTGCGTGCGTGTGTGTGTGTGTGTGTGTGTGTGTGTGTGTGTGTGTGTGTGTGTGTGTGTGTGTTGGCCTCTCTTGTTTTGGCAAAGCAAAAACAGATGGAGAGTGTTAACAATGAATATTTTACCGAGCACAAGTAGCAGGATTGATTTATGGTGCTTCTATAGACAGAAACATGTTCACCATCCAAGGCCCTTTAACACATGAAAAATGTGATCTTAACCATGCAGACGTCAAGATTTCTGATTAATCGCCTCATGCACTAATTGAAAAAAAAAACTTTTTTTTCTCAAAGCGGCATTTTTCATTTTGCTGCATTGAAACTAAAGCAGCTCCTGTAAATATGCAGCACCTCTTTCTTCCACTTGACTCCTTTTTCTAACTCCTCCTTGTATCCGTTCTCTCCTCCACTCTGTGTCTGTATGCCTGCCTCTGTCTCTTTTCGACTCCCTCTTGGCTGACATGTAGCCTTGGATTCCAGAGTATCAGGTAAAAAGACACTTTTCACTTTGCATGAACACTACACTCTTCACAGATGCTGCTTTATTTATTTTAATTAAGCGCATCACCCATGTTTTATTAAGAGAATTTGAACCCTTTGAGGAAAAATAAATATGCATCTTCCCTCTCTGTTAGTGTTGTTAGTCACATGCTGTCGCTCAGGCTTAGCGGTAACTCTTGAACTCATAAATGCTGTGATTTACAAACGCATTTGAGACCGAGCTGATACGTGGCATCGGACAAAACAACCTGCAAAGCTTCTACTCTACATATTGAAGCCACGTTTGCAGCTAGCTGAATGCCAGACACCGTTTGCACCTTTCTTTTCTTTTCTGTTCTGTTCTTTTCTTTTTTTCTGCCACTGACTCTTAAGTAAATGTGTTTGCCAGTCTTAGCACACTGCCACCACAGAGATAAGTAATTTTCTTTTCCAAATGTTTCCCTTTCCTCGGTTGTGTAATAGGAGCAGTCAAGATAGGATATAAAGGTAAATTGAACCACTACCCCCACAAGGGAGATTGTCATGAACAATCCCTCCCTGCTCTCTGTCTCTCCTAGCACGGCGTATATACACCTGTTTTATGTCCAAGTCGATCATAATGTTTCTGCTGTGATCCTGCCCCCCCCCCCCCCTCCCCAATATGTCCCCTCATCTCCTGTCCGTCCGAACAAGTCTCACACCAGACGCCATGGTCCCTTCTCCACCACCACCCCCTTCCTCCACCACACTGTCCCTGTGTCTGCCAGATTAAACGCCCAGAACTGGTGTGGTTTAGTCATGTTTCGGCTCCCTGTCTTCACCCTCCATTAGAAGGAATGCGATCTGGCAGCAAGTGCACTGTTTTCTGTAAATGTGGAGACTCTTGACCTCCTCCTCCTCCTCCTCTTCTTCTTCTTCTTCTTCTTCTTCTTCTTCTTCTTCTTCTTCTTCTTCTTCTTCTTCTTCTTCTTCTTCTTTTCCCACTTTCCCTTATTTACATATATACTTCCTCTTCCCTTTGAAGTTGCAGTTACTTCACATGAGTGTTTCCAACATCAGCAATGAGCCATTCCTTTGCTCTAAATATTTGCAGGCAAAAAAAAAAAAAACTCATGCTTGGAGAATTTTCTGTCTCTCAAATGTAATGTTCACAACTTTGAACAAAGGGAATATTTGAAATGTGTTGCAACAAACATATGGATTTGATACTGTGACAAAGTTCCTGCAGAAAAGTCAAAAGTCCATTCAAAATCCTGATGGAAGTTTCTATTTAAATCCTATAAAATGCACAATTGGAATCTGATCAATTTTCTACAATAAGCCTCCCTGTTGAGGTGACAATGAGGGAATCTTCGTGTTCTTCCAGTAACTCCTGTGAAACGACTGTAACCCCACACAGCCTCCCCCATCCCCAGGTGTATCGTACTGTATGTTCACTCACTCCTGTCTCCTTTCATTTTTTAGCCCAACTCTGCCCCCTTTTTCACTCTATATGCCCCCTTTTTTTTTTTTTTTGCTCTTGTCTCCTCTGCTCCCTTCTCCCTCTGATCTTCTCGCTCATATTTGCTGGATTGTTCTTGACCCGTGCGTGCTGTTTTGACAGACGGCTGCCCCGGGCTGTGCAACAACAACGGGAGGTGCGTCCTGGATCAGAACGTCTGGCACTGCATCTGCCAGTCAGGATGGAGAGGGCTCGGTTGCGACGTCGCGACCGAAACGCTCTGCTCCGACGGCAAGGATAATGAGGGAGGTAGGAAGGAGCAAACGCTTTGTACAAATTGTCTTTTAGCCTCTGAAAAGAAACTTGCGTGGAACTCCTGTTGCACTAGACAGGAAATTGCTTTTGATGTGGCCCCTTGGTGACTCTGCAGACAAACAAAACAAATCAATCATAAATGAAACATCAGTGGAAGGAGTATGCAAATATAGCAGCAGAGCAGATTGTTAAGCAGCAGGCTTAAAATATACAGCAGATCAATTAGAGAGAGAGGCTGAGATCTGATGAACTGTGCTTTTGCCAGATCAAGCCGGCAACTTTACAAGTTCATGCGAGCTACTTTGAAGAATTTACGTTGTGTCACTCGTAAGATGTTTGCTCCAGTTTAATGCACTTAAGTTCTTGTGCAGCATCATCTGTGCTTAACAGAGCTTAACGCCATGTTGGATGTGCATAATTTTCCTATAAGAAACCCTAACGTATCTAGGTCAAAGAAACTTTCCACCTTGCTGTCCTGACTGTCTCCTTGCTGTCTTCCAGACGGGCTCACTGACTGCATGGACCCAGACTGCTGCTCGCAAATCTCCTGCCAGGGTCAGACCTACTGTCGTGGCTCGGCTGACCCCTCTTCAGCCGTTGGCCAAAGCCAGGGCGCAACCTCGCAGCCCCCGTCTAAGAATTTTTATGACCGGGTCAGCTTTTTGATTGGTCCCAGCGGCAGTCATGTGATACCCGGGGATAATCCTTTCAACGGCAGGTGAGCGGCTGAATGCATTACTGATGCCTTCTTAATTATTTGGATCACGTTAGATGTTTGCTGTCTAATTACTGGTTGAAGGAGGCACCTGTGTTTGTGCAGCTGAAACGTCACGAGTGTCACACGTATTTGTCGCTTGAGTCGAGATGATGAGTTTGTTTACCGCAGTTTGACTGCCAAAACAGATCTATCAAGGGACAACTTACTCAAGTTTGGCCCTCACAGCATCAGAAACAAGTGCAAAGATTCTGTTGGTACAAAGGTTTGATTAATTAGACGAGGCTATTTTCTGTGCCTGTGCATGTCAGACATATGTGTGTGTGTGTGTGTGTGTGTGTATACTACCATCAGAGGGCCGACCATCACAGAGAGTACTTGTAGATCTGAGGTAGGAACTCTTAGATAGAAATTTCTTTGATATTAGTGAGGAAGCCTGACTTGCCTGAAACTGTTATTTTAACAGAAGAACATCAAACAGGGCCAACTTTATTTTAGTTAACTTTGTTATCGTTGCATGAAAAATAAGTCAAAGTCCATCGTTGTTATTATGAAACGTATGAACTCCACACAGTCTCCATTTTCAGTTCCTGTTTCTCTTTTGTTCAACACTCATGAAGGTATTGTTTTAGTGTTATTAATCATTTATGCTTTAAAGAGTTCCATGCTGAAACGTCTCAGTAGAAAGTTTTTATTTATTTATTTTCTGATCTGATTTCTTTATGTTGAAAACTTTTACCTGATACTTTACTTAGATTTTTGGTGATGATGATGATGGTGGTGGTGAGGGTGATGATGGTGATGTTGATGATGAGGATGATGATGATGATGATGATGAATATGATGAGGATGAGGGTGATGATGATGAATATGATGATGGTGGTGGTGAGAGTGATGATGATGACGATAATGATGATGATGAGGGTGATGATGATGATGATGGCAGTGGTGGTAAGGGTGATGATGATGATGATGAGGTTGGCAAGGATGAAGATGATGAGGATGATGATTAATATGATGATGGTGATGGTGATGAGGATGAGGATGAAGATGATGAATATGATGATGATGGTGGTGGTGGTGGTGAGGGTGATGATGATGATGATGAGGGTGGCAAGGATGATGATGGTGATGATGATGAGGATGATGATGATGAATATGATGATGATGATGATGATGATAGTGATGATGATGATGATGATGATGATGATGAGGGTGGCAAGGGTGATGATGGTGATGATGATGATGAGGGTGGCAAGGATGATGATGGTGATGATGATGATGATGATGATGGTGATGATTATGATCATGGTGATGATGATGACAATAATGATGATGATGATGAGAATGGTGGTCGTGGTGAGGGTGATGATGATGATGATGATGAGGGTGGCAAGGATGATGATGGTGATGATGATGATGATGATGATGGTGATGGTGATGACGATGACTGTGGCGATGACGATGATGATGATGATGGTGGTGATGATGATGAGGATGAGGATGAGGATGAGAATGGTGGTCGTGGTGATGGCGATGATGATGTTGATGGTGATGGTGATGATGATCATGATGATTCAATTCAATTCAAAAATACTTTATTAATCCCAGAGGGAAATTGATTGCTGTAGTAGCTCAGAATAATAATAAGAATTGTATATTACAATGGCTGTTGGCAGGAAGGATCTCCAGTAGCGGTCAGTGTTGCAGCCAAACTGAAGAAGCCTCTGACTGAAGACACTCTTCCGTTGTCGGACAGTCTTGTGAAAAGAATGCTCAGGGTTGTCCATCATTTTCTTGGTTCTCTGGAGAATCCTTCTTTGCATTATCTCCTCCAGTGGTTCCACAGTCGTCCCCAGAACAGAACCAGCCTTTTTTATTAGGCTGCTGAGCCTTTTCAGGTCTCTGCTTCTGATGCTGCTACCCCAACAGACGATGGCTGAAGAGATTACACTCTCAACAACAGACTTGTAGAAGATGGGCAGCATCTTGCTACAGACACTGAAGGGCCTAAGTGTCCTCAAGAAGTGCAGTCTGCTGTGTCCCTTCTTGTAAACGGCTTTGCTGTTCTTTCTCCAGTCCAGTCTGTTGTCCAGGTGAACTCCAAGGTATTTGTATTCCTCAACCACCTCCACTTCTTCTCCCATGATGGAAACAGTGTTTGATCATCTCCTTTGTTTTGTTCATGTTCAAGGTCAGATGATTGTTTCCACACCATGCCACAAAGCGCTCCACCAGCTCTCTGTACTCAGCTTCCTGTCCATCTCTGATACACCCGACAACTGCAGAGTCATCTGAGTATTTCTGTAGATGACAGGTCTCTGATCTGTACTGGAAGTCTGAGGTGTACAGGGTGAAAAGGAATGGTGAGAGTACAGTCCCCTGTGGTGCTCCAATGTTACTGATCGCCTGGTTTGACATGCAGTTCTTCGGCCTCACAAACTGTGGTCTGTTTGTCAGGTAGTCTTTAATCCAGGCGATAGTTGAGGCCCCCACCTGTGTCTTCTGGAGTTTCTGGCAAAGTACATCAGGCTGAATTGTGTTAAATGCACTGGCGAAATCAAAGAACATGACCCTCACAGTGCTGCCTGCTTTGTCCAGATGACAGTGGGTTGGTTGAAGCAGCTGGATGATGGCATCTTCAACTCCAACTCCATGGCGATAAGCAAACTGCAGCGGGTCCTGATATGTTCTAGTTTGCTTATTCAGGTGGACCAACAGGAGTCTCTCCAGGACCTTCATGATGTGGGATGTCAGGGCAACTGGTCTGTAGTCGTCATTGACTGATGGGCGAGTTTTCTTTGGAACTGGAACAAGGCAGGATGTCTTCCACAGGACTGGAACCTTCTCCTGGGCCAGGCTGAGGTTGATGAGGTTCTGCAGAATCCCACAGAGCTGCTCTGCACAGGCCTTCAGTACTCTGGGGCTGACACCATCTGGACCTGCAGCCTTGTTCCTGTTCAGTCTCTCCAGCTGCCTCTTCACCTGACTTCTAGAGACAGATAGGTGGGAGGGTGAGGTAAATGGGACAGCAGCATCTCCTGACTTGGTTGAAGATGGATTTATAGAACCAGAAGAGTCCATGACTGCGTTAGAGGACAAAAGAGCTGGCGTGTGACAGGAAAATGTTGGATCAGAGGAGGATGTGATGTCTGATTGGCTGGGGACAGGTGAGGAGGATGTTGGGTTTGTTCCTGAACTGAACCTATTGATGAACTCGTTCAGTTCATTGGCTGTGTCCAGGCTGCCATCTGTGCAATCCTTCCTCTGCTTGAAGCCTGTGATCTTCTTCATCCCTGACCAGACATCTCTGATATTGTTCCTATGTAGTTTGTTCTCCAGCTTCTTCCTGTATCCCTCCTTGCTGTCTCTGATCTTGATCTTCAGTTGCTTCTGTATACTCCTCAGTAACTCCCTGTCTCCCTCCTTGAAGGCTCTTATTTTCTCAAGTGATGATGATGATGGTTACGATGATGGTGATGATACTAATGATGATGATGAGGATGATGATGAGGATGAGGATGAGGATGAGGGTAATGATTGTGATGGTGATGAAAATGATGAGGGTGATGATGGTGAGATGATGATGAGGATTATGATGATAATGAGGAGGAGGATGGTGATGATGGTGGATTAGGATGATGATGGTGATAATGATGAGAATGATGAGGATGGTGATAGTGATGATGGTGATTGTGGTGATGAGGATGATGATGGTGAGGATGGTGATGCTTATGATGATGACGATGATGATAATGATAATGAGGATGATGAGGATGAAGATGATGATGAGGATAATGATGGTGATGAGGATGATGACAATCAGCTCTAACCTGCTGATATAGATTTTGTCTGATTCACTATGAAAATTACTATTCCAGAAGTAAAATCCTTCATGTGGAACATTTATGTGCTGCCGGCATGATTCATTTCTTTGCAGTGGTGAGTTGACCCTCGTGATTTTTTCTAATTGCTGCTTGACGATAATTAGAATATAAAAAAACTACAGATTTTTGTCTTTAAACACGAGGTTCACTGAGAAACCTATAATACTTGTTCTTTTTGAAATATGATGGGTCACTCTGAAGCCTCGTTCAGAAGATGTGCCGCCGCAGCGAATCAGGGTAATATTGCCACCACAGTGTGACTTGTGAAAGCACCACAGTGGCATGGCGAAGCAGAAATATTTGTGCCTCCAATAATGGCGGAATTCTAAATAACGATTATGTCTTTGCACAACAGATTGTGATGTCATGATCATGTGGTCAGCAACAATGCTAGAAATGAAAGTAAACACAGAGAGTTTCGCATTTGTTAACAGAGTCAGCTGAGATGGCAAACTTGAGAGGTGCAGAGACATGGGAACCTCTGGCTATTAAAGTTGAAGTACAGGTCAGCCTACAGTTAGTGGGTACTGTGAGGGACACCTTTTGGAACGGCTCGCAAAATGTAAAAAGTGCAACTGCAGTTGGGATATAAACAAGTTACATCTAAGCTAAACTAAAATAGATGGGGAGCCACTTGGGTTATAAAAGCCAGTCAAATCTACGTCACGCTGTACATTAACATTCACAGCGACGTGGTGATGGCTGTGTTGATTTATGCAGCCAGGAGAGAGCAGAGTGTGTCTCAGCTAACTGTTAGCATCAGCAGCTCCACAACATGGCAGAACTCCTTCAGGCTTGTGTTATTTGTGGAGATAAAACATTAAAGTGGCAGATCAGACAGAGGCAGGGGATGAGTTTCATTGCAGCAATACAGAGACGAGATGTTTGATTATCATGAATATTAATGAGTGACGTATAGAGCAAGTCACCCCGTACAAGAAACTTACTCCACTCCCACTTCATGTTTGAAAAATGCAACAAATGCTGTTGACTGGCAGACCGAGAGGGCGGAGCTGCTAACAAATACACACACACACACACACACACACACACACACACAGGCTCACAACGGCATTGTGACATCATAATGTACCAGTTTACATCATAGCATACCTCTTAGCCAATAGCGGTGGCAGATTTAAATTAGAATACAGTGCAGAGTTTTTACCTGACAACGGCACAACACTGCCAGTTTTAGGCAGAATATTAAAATTTTAACTAAGATGCACTGAAGTGCCAAATTATTGACTATATGTGTCTGCAGCACGATTAGACACACATTTATATAGTTTATCAGCAAAAAAAAATTGATTTGGGGGTGACTTGCTCTTTAAACAGGAGTGCCAGGGCCACAGAAAACAACTCACATGACATTCACTCATACTAGAGACCACTTCAGATTTATAGATATAACAAGTGTATGCCCACGTTAAGAATGTCCAATAACAAGTTAAGCAGATCATGTTAAATATTGGTGAATTCTAATCATACAGATGTTTTTTGGTGCTTCTTTAATTATAATAGACACAATAATGTGTTGTATATTAGAATCAGCCTTTTTGTTTTCTTTTGTTTTCATTAAACTTGTAGAAGTGTTGCTGGGAGGTTACCCAAGGCAAAGACGTGGACTACATATTTGAATGAAAATACAAAGAGATCTTAGACAATGAATAGGTGATTGTGCCACATCAGTGAAGACCAATGAAACAATTACATTTTACCATACTAAATACCTTTTACGCCACAGTAGTTCAGAATCTCCCGTTTTTGGGGGAGGATTGATGCAGAGGAAAAAGATTACCAACTGTGTGCCGAAGACTTTGGGATTATTTCATCCAACAGTTTAAAGTAATCCTTATGTAAATAGCATGCTTTACTGAAAATATAGAATGAGACAATTCCCCTTAGCCGGGTTCTCAGTAATCCTCATCCTCATTGTCTTCAGCTTACTGTCGATTTCATGTCTGACTGTGGTATTAGTTTTACTCTGCAAAAAAAAAAAAAGATTTGCTTTGTTTTCATCTCCTTGTAAAAGTTAGTTTTGTAATAAAAAACTGAATTTTATTTGCCATTCTAACGCAACTAACTCTGTCAAAATTAATTACCTTTCTTTCCCTTTATCTCAACAGCACAAATACTTTCTGCATGCATGAATACTTACAAGAAAAAGTAAAACATAGTAGTGCTGAAGTTTGTTTAAGCTAATCTTTCAAAGTTCATTTTGGGTTATGAGGTGAATAATTTATTGGCAGCCTTTGCTGAATATACTTCATGAAGGAGGCTTTGAATCGCTGCAACAATGCCGATAAAGAAGACTGTTTTCTCAGCAGTGGTGACTGTTAAACCTCGTCGCTGAGTGCCTGATGTGGAACAGAACAGAAATTGGAAATACTTAGAGGTCACTCCTTTTTCCCTTTTTTTCTTTCTTCTCCCCCCCAAGAACCTGTTGTAGGTGCCGAGAGAAAGGGAGCAGATTTCAGTGTGCGGTCTGTATTCAGAGCTCGGTGGTAAACTTGTCTCTTGCGTTGCACAGAGAATAAAACATGTGTTGTGGTGAAGTGAAACCCCCTTGCGCCCCCCCCCCCCCCCCTCCTCCCAAACCTTTTCCTCCACAATAGCTCCCCAGCCGTATCACATGTCCCCACACAAGTCTCCCACTGGGTTTTCAGATGGTGTTTTTCTGCAGCCAGTGTGGGACAATGACAGATAAGAATGCATGCATTATGTGATTCATTTCTGGAGTTTCAGCAGGTGGTATTAGTTTGCATTTGTTTTTGGGGCTTCAGTTCTTGTATCATCCGTCTGCCTCTCAAAAGATTAATAGAGACACACAGGGAAGAAAGAGTGAGCCTCTGCTGGAGCTCTTAAGTGGCCTTGTTTTTTGAGCCAGTAAATAAACGATGGGAGACGGTTGTGCGAGGACCGAGAGCGGCAGAGAAATAGGCAAACGGCTCCGGCTGTTGATCATCCCTGTCTCATATATGTAATGACCTGGAGATAAAGCGGCAAAATGAGCACTTTTTTGCTCACCGGTGACAAATGTAACAGGAACGCCTTTAAAATTACACTCTGTGGTTCAGAAGTGGCGAATTAGTAAACAGTGATGGAGAAATATGGCATTGTCAACTTCCCTCTTGCCTTCAAACGCGGGACTGACTTAACACATCACTTCACACCTTCAAATTTAGGAATGAGAACGTGTGTTGAGACAAGTTCTACCTGAAGGACCTGCAGTCGTGTTGAATAATGGTTGAGGATATCAGGGTCTTAAATCATGTATGAATCTTCTGCACGTGTGATTTATAACGCCAAAACACCAACAAAAGCACCGTCTTTTTTTCAAGTGAGAGGAGGGGAAGTGAAGCTGGAGGTGGAGCGCATTTTGACCGGAAGCAAATCCATTTACCAGCAGGACAAATATGAGTAGGGATGGTAAATGAGTAATGGTCTTCCATACGCTAAACTAACTACCGCAGTGGTGTCCTGAAGTGAAGTATTTAACCCCCCTATCTGCTCAAGTGGCATTAGTGTTTGGCCAGCAGTAGGGGGTGAGTTACACAAAGCAGCCGCTGGGTGTGGATGTTTGCAAAAATAATGGAAGTAAAAAAGGAAAATGCTTTTTCTGAAAAGCTCTTTTTATTTATTTTTTCATTGAAGGATTTTTTTAAACAGACACCTTCACATTTTGACTTTCCTCAAAAGAGCATTGTATGCTTTCTGAATGTAAATTACATTTGATCCTTCACATCCACACGTCTCATGACTTCACCTTGCCAAACCTCCTTGGTTATCCTTTTTTATGTTGTAGTGTTACTTCTTTTTTTGGTAGAAACAAAAACGTCTTTGCAACAGTTTGCCTCCAGCGTTGCATTTTGTTGTTCTGAATTGCTATAAAGTGTCTCTTGACACACCAGCCGCCAAGCATTTCAACTTCTTACATCAAGAGGGTGTGTGTAACAGAGCTAAGGAGTTGTTCTAACACCATTCTCTTCAACATTATTTTTATCACAAGTATTTTCACTGATATTTATCAAGATTTCTTGCATAAAACTTTGGTTGGACAATGACAAAAGGCTCTTATTGGGAGAAAAATACGTCCCAGCATAATGACATCTGGATTGCACCTCCTTCAGAAACAATTCATAAAATAAATAATTCATCAGGGTCAGAGTCATAACAACTGTTTGAATATGCTTCTGATATTTTTCATTTAATAGCCTTGTTGCTTGGTATATTGCACACTTCATTAACTGACCTTATTTTGCTGACTGGAAATTTATCTGTCAATCTTTTTGTGTTGTGGAGCTAATTGTGCATGTAAAAGAGGTTTGCAAAGCCAAAAATTGTCACCAAGGAAAGTCACTTCCTGTCCAAATGGAAAACACGCACGCGTGCACACACAAACACTTTTGCTGCAGTTTTTTTTTTCATTCATGACATGATGAATGCATGAAAAAGACCTGGCTATGGTCACACGTGACACAAGCTGACCACTCAGAGGACACTGAAGCCAGAGTTTTCTAAAGGATTGTGCTTCAGCGGCAGTGAGAAATTATTTTACACCTTATTAAAATTCCTTTTAAAACCTACTCAATGGGATGTTTGCACCACAGTCTGTGCTATCGACCACACAGCATCTCTATGCACTGGTGCAGATTCCCCCCATTTAAAAATATATTATGCATTAAAACTCACCTGCGATCGTGCTAATTACTACTAATGAAAAACCCTTTTGATTCTCCAAGGAATGTGCTGTTTGCAGCATGTAGTTATTGTGAAAAATTTACCAACTCAAAAGACGTAGAGAGCAAACTTTGCGATCAGGTGAATTGTTACCTTATCAAAAATAGATCAGGCATGTCAAGAAAAGTCTGATTTATTCTTTTTAGGATAAGAGTCTGATTTTGTTGCAACCATAAAACTTTATTCAAAAATCTGTTAAATTCTTGTTATTAAAATCAACTTCATGATAAGAAAACTGTTAAGAGCTTTGCATCTAAGGGTTAACAAACATACAGAACCCATATAATTATCTTCTACCATAATTTAAGTTCCTTATAAGAGGCAGGGCTTTTCAATGGGTTGTTTGGACAGTTTAATAGTGGAATTTTCAAATATGACATATTAAGCAAAAATCATCTTTTGCATCCTTTTGTGCCTCTATGTAGGTCTCTCCTGCCTCAATATTGCCTGGAATATACTTGCTTTTTAACCTCGTGTTAAAGCAGACAGCAGGCTGCGTCTTTACACGTACTTGCTGCTACACTGCATGTAGTACTGGATAGTTCCACTAGGGGGGCACAGGGGAGAACTCAGACCGGATAGAGTCCTGCATTTGTAGGATAACCAAAAACAATCATCAACTGAAGAGATCAGTAACTGGTTAATTTTGAGATCCCTGCTGAATAAAAGACAGCAGTTGGATCATAGATGGTATGAAAGACCTATAAACTAAAGACGTAGTGACCATGGCAAGTGTGTCTCGCTCTTTTTGTCAGCTCCATATGGTTACTTGTATATTACAGAGTGCAAATGCATTACGTTGATTTAAGGGGACGCGCACAAATGACTCTTCAAAACAATGCAAGTAACGTGAGGCAACCGTTTTAACCGCACTTATGCATCGTTAAAAAGCAAGAATATTCCAGGCCTACCCTCTCCAAACATGACAAACTCCATCCATTCATCTTCTGCCAGTGTTTGGTTTTAAGTCCAGACTCAAGACCCACCTATTTAGGTTAGCTTTTATCTAATTATTTATTATAGTTTTATTTCTGGTTTTACATGATTATATTGTATTACTTGCATTGCATATTTTATATGATTATGTTTTAGCACAGTTTCATTATTTAATCATATTATTATTTTACTGTCTATATGATTTTATTTATTATTTATTTTCCTACTTTAGTCATTGATATTAGCTCTTTTATTTTCATATTTTTACTCATTTAAATCCAGTGTTTTCTCTGTAGGGGCCCTCTGCCCCAGGGACGGTGGTCGACTGTTGCTTCCTGGGCGCTCTACAGGTAGTGTTTGAGTGGAGGTGGGGGTGTATGCTCCCCCTCCTCTGAGCGCCCTGACGTAGTGGCTGTGGAAGACCTGATGCTAACGGGGCAGACGGCTCCTCTGATGGCGTTTCCTTGCCTTACCTTACTTGGCTCATCTGGCTTCAGTGGAATATAAATTTTTACTGATGTGATTGTGTGTGTGCGTATGAGTGTGTGTGTATGCATATGTCTGTTAATCAGGGTATCCGCGGGTCCTTAAAAAGTCTTAAAAAGTCTTAAATTAGCTTTTCCAAATGTAAGGTCCTAAAAATCCTTAAAAATGACAAATAATCCTTAAATACAGTTTCCAAAGGTCTTAAATGACCAAAGACCCAATAAACAAGATTATTTTATTTCTATAACATTTTCGTGAATTTCTAGTTGGTGTTCAGCATTTTTTGTGTATGATATTGGCGTAAGCGGAACCGTACACATTCAGTTGGTTGTGAAAGGGGGCTATTTTAAATGAGCACATTAGCTGATTAAGCTAGTGGGAGCGTGCGCCATGGGGAAGTGTAAGCTTAATGGTAACTGGATGGTTAATCCCACGTTTGCGACATGGTTAGCACCGGTTCCAGGCAATAGCTGGAAATTATAGCTTAAATTTAATTTTTTAAAATAGCTTAAATTTGGTCAAAGTGGCCTTAAAAAAGGTCTTAAAAAGTCTTAAATTTGGCTCCCTTAAACCTGCAGATATCCTGGTTAATGTTTTCAAACTATTATGGGAATTTGGGGTCATTTTAATGCTGTTAAACACTTTGCTTGAAAAGCGCTTTATAAATAAAATCTGATTGATTGATTGGTTGATTGGTTGAGCGATTTATTGATTGATTGGTTGATTGATGATTGATTGATTGATTGATTGACTGATTGATTGATTGATTGATTGATTGATTGATTGATGATTGATTGATAGGAATGATTTGCCCTAAAACAAGCCATTCCCAAACATCCCCATTTGTGATGTCACAAATGGGAAAAATAGCATAGAACCCTCTTTCACCTCTAGGCTGAAAGAGCAGCAGCTCTACTCGGAGCCCCTCCAGGCTAACGAAGCTCAGCTTAAAGGAGCCTGAGCTTGGGATGGCTGGGCGTGGCCAGATCCAGCTTGTTTTCTTAAAGTGGCAGAACCCTGAAATGGCTCATTTTGAAAGGTACTAAACCTGTGAAGAATAAAACTGCCATAATTTTTTATGTGAGAGGGATTGTACTTTAACTTTTCAAAAGAGAGTTGTTTGGTAAAAAAGATTACTTCTGATTGGATTGGAAAGCTTACAGCTAGTCTGAGTGCAACCAAGACGACAATGTATTTCTGCTGACCAAAAACAGATTTCTGGAGAGAACATAGCCGTCAGTTCATGTTAAACTGCTTAATACACTTTTATAGCTCCATCAATTTTGCATTATACTGTTGTTTACATGACCTGTAATTATTTGCAAGTGTGAACAGCAGCAGCAGCGAGCTGTAGCCCTTCGAGTGCAGCCTGGGCTACTTCTCTCTGGAATTAATTCACTCTTAATTGATTGAAATGTTTAAAATAATTCTCCTTAATCTTTCCACAAAACTCCACTTCCGTTACAGTATGGACAACGTTATGTCCTTTTGAACAATGAACCAACTATTTTCTAGTAGACCAACATGTGCTATCTATTTATTTATTTGTTTGTTGGTTTGTTTGTTCAAATTCAAGTTTGTTTGTTTATTTGTGATAGCCTTATAGTGTGAGTTGCCTTCTATACAAGGCACTGAAGGGTGCATCCTGTCAAAATAAAAATGAAAAAAGTGAGCGCTTATGTGCAAAGAAATATGCGTCAACTGCCCTCTTCCAAGTGAATTATGGGTTTTTAAAAGCAGTAAACTAACTCAGAGAGCGGCTTTGTGAGGTGACATTTTCATGAGTAACAACCGCTGACATGTGTGTGTTCCTAATGGTCAGTAAATCATACCTCGCTCCTTATGCCGCTGGCAAAGACATGACAGTTGTTAGCAGTGCTGATGCAGTGACTGCTGTTGACACCAACTGGCATTGTTTGTTTACTCAGCCTTTTCTTTGTTTGTTTGTCTACACAGCCTGGCATCAGTCATCCGGGGTCAGGTTCTAACAGGAGACGGGACACCGCTGATTGGAGTCAACGTGTCTTTCCCACACTATCCACAGTACGGCTACACCATCACCCGGCAGGACGGCATGTAAGGGGGTTTCGCTCATTGTGCACAAACATTTGTATCTGCAGAAAATAGGAAAACACAGCATTTTTCCTGACCCATAACAGAGATGGGCATTCAAAAACAACTCACAGTGAACCAAAACCAGCAGAACATTGTGCTTTAGAATAATTCCTCACGCAATTGCCACAGTAGTGGAGTCCATTATGGGTCCAAGCTGTTTAAAATGCATTGAATCAGCAAGGGCAGAATCAATCCACCCACGGAGTAGTAAAACATGGGATTACTGTCCGACCTTCTCCTGCTATTACCACAGAAAGGTCCTTAAAAATGGCGGTGAAAAAAACATCTGAGACAAACGCTTGTCACCTGTCTCACTGGAAGAGTTCAGACTGTTGTCAAAATTATGAACCCAGATTGTGGTTCAAATTCAGCTGATAAGGGCCGTGTTTATGTGCGTCCGGCGTGGAATATAAAGCTCTTTGAGTGGCGGAGGATTGCACAGCTGTTGTTGTGAATCACAGTCCTTGGGTCCCCATATAGCTGAGGATTAGCTGATTTCTTCAGATATTCCGCCCTGTAACTCTCTGACAAGGAGCGTGATAAATGGTAGAGGATAATCACACTTGGTTAGCCAACAAATCCGCTCAGTGTGTTGAGGGTGGGGGGGCAGCATCAAAGCCTGGCCTCTTGCAGCTGTGAGCTCCCCACTGCCCAAAAAGGAGAGAGCTTGAGGAGGAAGCTGTTTTAGGTCAGCTGCACAGCTTGGCTGTTGGCGGGTGTGTATGTGTGTCGTTTTGGGCGTCAGTGCGTGCACGAGGATCGTGCAAGAGTGTTCAGATGTGTGAGTGTGTCTTTGTGCGTGAGAATGCATGCAATGTCACCACACAGATGCTGCACCCCTTGGGGTGGTGGAGCTCACCGAATATATAGAGCATCACTTCAAAGACTTGCCCTTCATTTCCAAACCAGTAACTTTTCCCTGAGTAATGTCGTGCTAATTAATACCAGTTCACCAGGGGTAACTCCCCAGACCCACCCCTCCACACCAGGATCAGCCGCAAAGTTTCTGCCAGCGTCATGCTTTGTTGAACAACCACCATAAATTAGGTTCAGTGAATGAAAATGACTCCTAGAGATGAAACGGATGGCACTGATGTCTTATGGAAATGTGCAACGAAATAAAAAAGTCTGACATTTGCCTTTTATTTATGTCATTACTAATACTACCAAAGCAAAAAGCTACATCAATGTGCTTTTCATGATGCTGTATATTTCATCACTTTATTTAATACAATATTTTCTCTCATTTATCTCATACCCTTTTTTATACAGACTTGTACATAAAACTGACTGCAGCAGGTTTCATAAAGCAGCGTATTGGTAATGATCAAACCAGCAGCTTTTGATGTAGAACAAGAGAAGCGGTTGGCGGTCAGGGTCACATTTCTTATGTCAGTTAGTTATTAGCCTTGTTTCCTTTAATCTTCACACTTGGTTTATTTCCATGAATCATCATATGATCCAATATGTTCACTAAATTAAAATAATAGATTTAAAAAGTCTGAAATGAGGCTTTTGTGTCTGTTCAACGCATCGGTTTTTCCTGAATCCTCAGTTATCGTTCCGACAAAAATATCTATCTCCCAAAATAGGATTTCTTTTTGGAGTATTACTAAAAAATAAACATGTTCAGCCATCTAAGGTCATTTTATCCTAGTTTGGTTTTCTATTTTTACAGAAAATATTTGGAGAAAATAACTGGTTATTATGAATAATTTAAACCTAAAAGCAATGGTTTCATCTACAACTAAACTTGTTTAATAATTAAGCGAAACGACTGATTTTATTCTACACTTCCATTAACTTCAAGCTGGTTCCACTAAACCTGCTTGTAAAGAGGAATTAACAGTTATCATTAAAACATGTAACAACGTATGAAACTCTTTACATTTAAGCTACTGGGTTTAGTGAAACTTGGTTACGTTAATTCTACATTTCATTTCTGTATTTAGTGACATATTTACAGCAACTAATGAGAAATTGTGGCCATAGATTAAAATAAAATAGAAATCATAACAAAGAGTTTTGCAGATATTTATTGTAACCTCCTGAGACCCAAATTTGTATTCTGTGTGATTTAAAAGAAAAAAATAATTCTAGCTGTTACACGTCAGTCCTACAAATGTGAACAAAATATTTAAATATAAATATTAAAATATATATATAAATAAATAAAAAGTAAAATGTTGACAGATTTCTTTTTTTTTAAAGAATGAAAGAAAAGGAAAATGTACTTAAAGTCAATATCAGGTGTCTCTAAATAATAATTATTTAAAAAGTTTTAATTTGAAGAGAATAAAATGTTATACTGCAAAAAGCCAGTGTCCACACATGTCTAGGATCTTAGGAGGTGAAAATAAAGAGCAGATCCAGTTTAAAAATGATCTCCTTCTATTTGTAAGGTTTGACCTCTTGGTCAATGGCGGAGCCTCTTTGACGCTGAGTTACGAGCGAGCCCCGTTCCCCACCTTGCAGCGCACAGTGTGGCTGCCCTGGAACGTTTTCCACGTAATGGACACCGTGTTGATGAAGCGGGAGGAGAACGACATCCCCAGCTGTTACCTAACGGGGCTGGTCAGGCCCAACCCCCTCATCCTTGCCTCACCACTCTCCACTTTGTATAAAACCTCCCAAGAGGACAGTCCCATCGTCCCTGAGACACAGGTGAGCCCGCATGGCAGAGGTGACCCAACGGCCTCACATTAAAACAGGTTTTTATAGCCAATTACAAAATTCACCTCATATCTGATTGTTTGGAATGGCAGCTATTATTTGACCCACGTTTGATCCTGACATTACAGGCTGCAGTGGTGAAAATAATTATGTTGTTATCTTCATTCCACCATATCTTGTCTTGCTTATTTTAAACGGTGAGATTGGACCTCTCAGCTCGCCTTTGGCCCTTTATTGAATTTAAGCATCTCCCCAAATACAAAGCAGTAAATTGTGTCACAGCGGCAGCGATAAATAAATTCTCTGGTTACGAGCCTCTGGATTTGGTCCGCAGCCAGTTCAGTGCAATCACAGTTGAAAATCAACAAACAGCAAAATGTGACTGCAGCCTTTGCTTTTTAAGTCAGAACAAAATATATCTGTGTTACATTTCAGCTGATACAAGCGAATCGGCGTGTTTCTGCATAACTGCAGCTTCAGGTGCAAAACGACACTCTCTAAAAAGGCACATGGGCTGCCCAGGCTTTACTATTATGGTATTTAATTCATTCTCTCTCCAATAATAAAGGATTCATTTACTGCCTGTGGAGCGAGCCCCATTTGCAAACACACCGGTGCAGTCTGGTGTGTTTGCAGATTGCACAGCAACTTTATAAACTGTAATTAGGGTCATTTTCTGAGTTAAATACACACTCCCAGTGCTCCTTTTAGCTGTGCTTTTTTCATGTCTGCTGTTCACACTGGGTTCTGGCTTCGGTCTGACTGCTAATTAAAATCACAGGTACTTCATGAGCAAGTGGCCATACCAGGCAGCGACCTCAACCTGGTCTACCTGAGCTCCAGGGCAGCTGGCTACAAGCCCATCCTCAAGGTGCTTCTGACCCAGGACCGTCTCCCCTTTGGCCTGATGAAAGTGCACCTGATGGTGGCCGTCATGGGCCGTCAGTTCCAGAAGTCTTTCCCAGCCTTTCCCGACCTCTCCTACACCTTCATCTGGGATAAAACAGACGCCTACAATCAGAAGGTCTTTGGCCTGGCGGAGGCTGTGGGTGAGTTCCTGCTGTGAAGCTCCAAGCTAAAAATGTTGTGCAGGCACGGGTTCACCGTCAGACGCCTTCAAGAGCTGAACCCCGGCTGAACTTTCCCAGATTGATTTGACTGGTTTTTCAATTGAAGATTATTTAGCTGGGGACTGCTTTTGTTACCACGAGCAATAAAGACGTAGCAGTTGGTGTGAAATCCTGAAATCTCCCAGTGCTGCATTTTTGAAGGCCGTTGCCTTTTTGCTGACTTGTTTGTTTTGCATGTATGATATTACAGCAGCTGTGCAAGAATGAAAATATTGCCTATGAGGCAGTGGTCTGAACAAAAAGATCCACAAATACTCGATAGACAAAACATTAACTATTTCAATATAAAACTGCATTATATTTTAACCAGGTGGTAGGATTTATGATTTTTATATGATAAGTAAAGCACCAAGTATTGCTGTATACTGCATTACAGAAGTACACCCTGTAACACTTAAATCTTCATATTTTGCTGCCAAAGTCATAAAACTTTGCAAAAAGTTAAAGAATAAATGCCGGAGCTCAATCGGAAGGAAACATTCACGGCTCGTGGCTTTAACTGTATCCCAGCGTTTACTTTAATGGGCTCCATCTGAGACTTTATTGTTTACATAACTCACCCCCAGTTTACACACAGTTTTGCGTTGTGCTTCATTTGCATTTACACAGCATAAATAAGAGGCGAGTGCATTAAATCCAAACAGTGCAGGTGAGACACAGAAACCCCACTGGTCTTCTAAAATCATCCCAGCTAGTGAGAATCGCACCGACAAAAGAGCCGGCAGCAACCGGCGGAAGCATAAAACAACCACAACGTGTGCTGAATGTCTTCCCAGCTACAAGCCTCATTGCTGCTATAAGTGTCAAGTACAAAGGTTGCAGCCTTGCTCACCATGGGTATCTGCTGCCATTACTTTCAGTGTCAGTGGGATATGAATACGAGTCCTGCCTTGATGTGGTGCTCTGGGAGAAGAGGACGGCGGTGTTACAAGGCTATGAATTGGATGCCTCCAACACGGGAGGGTGGATGTTAGACAAACACCACACACTGGACATTCAGAACGGTAAGAACTGCTCATGTTTGCAGTGTGTGTGTGTGTGTGTGTGTGTGTGTGTGTGTGTGTGTGTGTGTGTGTGTGTGTGTGTGTGTGTGTGTTGCTGTGGGGCAGAGATAGGTGCCTCTTTGAGTTACAGGCAGGTGGTCTTTACCCTGAATCACCAACAGTAAAGGCTTGAATCAGAATGAAATATGGTTCGTCATCCCATCTGGAGATAATAGAGGAGAGTTTTGAAGGGCCGATCACTCACAGTAATGACTGAATAAATCAGTGTGTAAGTCACCGGGGTGCAGGGCTCGCTGCGATTCAACACCACTCAGCTGTTTTAGGAGGAACACGGCTTTTTTTTTAGCTGCATGCGAAGGCTCGTGCTTATGACGAACAGGCGTCAAGTTTAATTCTTTGCATCAGTTCAATAAGCATAACTAAATTTGCGTTTCATCATCAATCAGATTCCCTGTAATCGGCGAGTAAAATGAGTGAACACGAGCCGGTCTTTGTCTAGCCGGTGCAGAGACACGAGAATGGGATGCAGACATAATGAAACAATCAAATACAAATACAGCAGAGTCACCGCTGGGTTACGGCGCCATGAGGTCACACTCGATAATCTGAGGAATTCACTGTTTAAGGGGCTTCAGTGTGCTGCTGCTGCTGCTGCTGTGCAGGCAGTATTATGACTGCAGTTCTAAGAAGTACGCCTCGGGGCCTCTGGCTGGTGTGCGTTGTCAGTTTTCCAGACCGCTGTTTTGACATTAAACCCTCTACGGTGCACAGTCGTTGTTCCAGTTGTCCAACACAATTTGTGTTCCTTTCATCACCAAAATAGTCGAGGTTGTCCCTTAGTCAGATCGGCTTATGTGACTAAATACTTCAGTTTTTTTGTTTATTTATTTTTTCATTGACTAGGCTGTCGATGATTCATGTATGCTTTGTTTTATTGAGTTTTATTTTCGTGAGCTTTTGGTGGTCTTGGTTCTGTGTAAAAAATAAATATTAAACAATAAATAATAAATTTAATGAACCACAGATGAATCACATATAAGTGGCTTACAGGGATAATACAGGGGCCTGTTTGTTTATTATATATTCATCCCAATGTGTAAGAATTTTATTAAATGCCCCCGTCATGCTTTTAGTTACAGTCTGTTTTTTTTTTTTTTTGTTTTGTTTTTTTTTGGCTGGATTTATTTATCTTCTAACCCTCAGCCTGGTATGGTTTCTTTATTTTTTATGCTTTGGGACATTTCAGAAAGTGTTGGTCAGTTTGAGTGCATCTTTCTCTGTGTATACATGAACCCTATACACTTGGCTTGAGGCAGAAACACAGCAGCTATGGGTAAAGCCCAGCAGAAACAGAATATGACAGATCACCAAACAGTAAAATAAAGCCCAAAGAAGACATTTTGCAAAGAATGTTTCACAGAACACTATTCCAAGACATAAAACTCTCCATAAAACACAAAAAACATCTAAAAAGACACTTGCATGACCTGAAAATAAACTGGCAAACAGAACAGGAATCCACAGTGGCTTCAGTCTGTTGCTGTGAGACTTACTTAGTCTTTTCAATAAAATAAAATAACTTTGTGAATTTCTTTTGAGTGCTCATACATTTAGTTTAGTTTTCTAATTATAAATAATACACTCATAACTTTTGATGACTCTTTCAATTAAAAAAAAACTTGAAAAGGCATATTTAATGGCATATTAACTCATCGGACTAGGGAATACACACCTGTGTCAATGGGGGCTGCGTTCCACTCCTGGTTTTTCTGTAAGAGTGTGAACAACCTGGACTTTGTATGTAATGGAATCCTTTTGTGCTGCCTTGTGTCTCTCTGCTGCCTCTATAAACACTCCAAACGTGAAGAAAATAAAAAACATCCATCCATCTGTCTTCTGTCAGTTTGGTTGTAGGTATTATGTGACTGAAACAAGTCAGGAAAACCCAGAAATTAGAATAGAACCATCTCTCACATACAAGAGAAAGCTGATAATGGAGGAGTAGCGGCTCTATTCCAAGCCCCTCCTGAATATCGGAGCTTCTCATCTTATAGCAGGGATAGGTGGGCGTGGTAAGCTCCAACTTGATTTCGTAAGTATAATTTATAGTTCTCCATCAGCTCAGGTCCGGAGTCGTGCAAACGCATTGACGAAGACATTTAACCTTCAAGTTTCTCCATTGCCTGGGGAGGGTTGCAAAACAATTACTCACCAATGCAACAGAGGCCGTAGCGCTTTTCTGGGGATATCCTGCCACCTTTTCAGTCACGTTTCTGGTCGACGATGATGTATGTATTTCAGAGACTTTTTAACACAGATACATTCATCGCTCATCTTTCTCTACCTCTACATCACTCACCACCTCCAAACCCACGTTTCCTGTCATTCTGTCCACAAACAAAAAGTTTGTCTTTCATCTTTTTACCCCTAAGTTCTTCGATCTGCTTTGTCTGCCGCTAGATATCTTCTGAACTTCTTTTTTATTTTTTGGAGGGGGTCAATGGTGGTGCTGTTAAGGTAGCAGCGTTATAACCGACCACAGGCTTGTGGTTTCTGTGTCTTTTTGACAAATAGTTAACAATTTGGTCATGCCTCCATAAACTTCTGCCGTCTTGCCGCAGAGCCCTTGCGTTGATGCATCGTGGCATTGTGTGTCCCCATGCCAATGCAGACAGAGGAGTATAAATCAAACTTTAAAGGCATACTATGAAATGTTTTCATCATTTTCTAATAATTGTCTTGAACCAGTATGTGCTAAAATGACCCTTTACAGGGCTAATGCGATGTCACGCAGACCCTCACCTCACTCTGTGGCCAGATGATTGCACTTGCAACTTCAGAGTTGCGGTCCAGCCCCTGTTGGA
Source organism: Nothobranchius furzeri (assembly GCF_043380555.1). Lineage (NCBI taxonomy): Eukaryota > Metazoa > Chordata > Actinopteri > Cyprinodontiformes > Nothobranchiidae > Nothobranchius > Nothobranchius furzeri. The sequence goes on from NC_091741.1 coordinate 76,705,258, forward strand.
CTTAATAAAGTGAAGCTGACATGCCTGGAGCTGAAGTCTGCTTCCAGCATATCATTCCTGCATGATTTAGAATGTGAACACAGCCAATGTGTTTGATTTAGTGATGAGCCACTCCTGTAGACACTACTGAAGGCTGAGGAGACATTTCAGCTGTTAGATTAAGATGTTAAAAAGCCAAACGCACAGCAAGGGCGTAAGTTTCTTTTTTGCTTCGACTAATGGGCACAAGGGGTTGCTAAAGCCAAGCCAAAACTGCAAACTATGCCTTAAAGTGACAGAGCCCTGAAACAAACGCTCATGGAAGGTACTAAAACCAAGAGTAAAACTGCTGAAGTAGCTTTTTTTATGAGGGAATTTGTGCAAAGGACATATTAAACATGTTTGTATCGACAACAGAGCTATTAAAACATAAGAAAAAAGTAATGATATGTCCACTTTAATGTCAGTTTATATAAAAGAAACTGAGCAACAAAGTGTTCCTTCTTATGACAAACATCTGGTCAGTCAGGTTAAAATAGTAGTATTATGAATCTCTACAAACTTCTCTCATGTAGAACTAAATGTGATGACTTCCACTCCACAGTGATGTGTTGCACACCTACGCTCACTCTGTGAGGTGACCTAACCTGTTAGTTTTCACGCCTTCATGGTGCGCTCGTCTTTGCAGAACTAATTAATTCAGTTCATCAAAGAGCAGCAAATGTATAGAAATCCTGCTTCATTTAAGCTTTCATTAGTTGATGGTTTGGCCTTCAGCAACTATCAATACTTTGAGTACGCTACTATGAGACCGGTTCCAATACAGAGTAGATGTCAAAGGATTCTACATAAATGGATAGCTGTACAATAAAGTCCAGTGGCTGATGCTCCGTGATTTGTAAAAGGTTGTTTTTTTCACATGGAGCAACCTGAATGGCTCGCCGTGTTTTGGTTGCTAGATAAATAGTGTAAGTAGTTCAGAAGGTCTACTGATTTAACAGCACTCGATTGAAGGCCTAAATAACCAGTCGCCACTCTCTGAGTCTGGCATCCCCGTGTCCCCGCGGCTCGGCTGTGGAGCTGTATTCGTGAGGAGGTTCGAAGGGCTCTGGAGACTTGTCACAAACTGTCTGCAACCACCTGACACAGAACCATAAATCTGCTTCTTTTTAGCAACATCCTACAAAGTTAAAGCAAACCTCTGAGATTATTTTGATAGCAGACATTTCAGCTTCCAGAGGAGCTCTTCATAGAAGGAGCGATGTTTATCCAACTTGAACCTGCCGACTACTTGAATAAACTCTTTCATACCTTTGAGCATGAGCAGCAACTGATGCAATGCTATTCATCCTGCAATATCACACATGTATACTGCATGTAAAACGTGTCAGAGAAAGCAAACCTGGGCTTTTATTCTTTATCAGACCCGGTTCTAGGAAACATGTCAACAAGACGGTTTCTGCACTTTGTACGCGTCTTTGCTGAACATTAAAAAGACCAGACGTTGAAGCTCATTGCAAAACCTAATCTGTCGAGCCATACAGAAGCTGAAGTTTATGAAGTGAGCAAAAGAACACTGAAATGTGCCCCCAGCTTGTCGCATGCTGATGCATTTTTGTTTCATCTCACCTGTCTCCAAGTGAAGCGCAGCCATCTCAAAAGGCTTCGCCGCGGCAGCATCACAGTTGGAGTTGTTGTGAGATGCATTTGTGATCAACAGATAGGTGCAGCATGTGTGATATGCTAATATGTTCTGCATCCTTTATTAGATTGCGCTGTACTGTGTCTGAATTTATCAGAAAACCAAATGTCGCCACGCATTAAAAATCATCACGAGCAGGCTTGTTGTTGTACACGGAAAACAGCGACCGCGGAAATAAAACAAGGACCAGATGGTGTGGAGTTTTTCTTATGCAGTTAATGCTCCAAACTCCCTGAGGCTTTTTTAATCCCACACTTTGCATATGTTGTGTTAAAAAAAATACATTGCAAAGTCTGGCTAAATTTAAAACAAACACGAATACTTGAGCAAACTTGTGGCTTTGTATTGCGTTTGCATGTGTCTGTCAGGCTTCTACTATTGTTGCCAAAGCAGTTTTCATGCTGCAGTCTCGTTAGATCGACCTAAAAACAGCAATTTTGGTGAGACTTAATGTTTTATCTGCTCTCAAATCTGTCTAATGTTTGTCAGCAGTCAGCCAGAATCACAGCTCCGTTTTTGTGAGGGTATTTATTTTTCCCTTCACATTAATTTGGAGTTTCTGAGTCCTCACCTTGTTTTATCACCTTGCATTTCTTCCATCCAAACTGAATTATTCAGTCAGCAGTCAGCCACTTTTTGACGTTAGAGATTTATAGCGTGTGTGAGTTTTTGGGTGAGGAATTCAGCTCGATATCCTCAGTTGACAAGAAGATGAATCCAAATATCACTGTTTGCCTTCATTGCCGCTCAAGTATTGATTCTTTAATGCTCCAAACCTTGACTAATGTCCTCACCCGACATGTAAGCAAGCGGTGGTCCTCTGCAGGCTGCACAGCGGTTTATCTCCAAACATTTGCTATCGCTCTTTGTTGTGATTCCTGCTTCATTTTTGCTCCACTTGGAACATCTAAGGACTTTTTTCTCTCATCATTCGTGGTGTAAGACCCGAGCAAAAAGCCCTTCCTCCTCGCTCTGCCTCCATTCCAGAGCCTGTCAAACCAGATAAGGTAAATTGCTGGTGTCTGTTCTGTAGTCGTGTCCTCCTGCCCCTCGTTTCTTCGTTACAAGTGGATATGCCTTCCCCTCAATCTGCGGCTTGTCTCTATCTCGGGGAACATAGCTGATACTTATTGGACACAGCCAGGGTTCAGCAAGGCGGGGTATCTCTGAGAAGAAGTACCGCATGGCTCACACGGATGCAGCACTGAGAGGTGCCTTGCCTGCTTTTAGCCTCAATCAGGATCAGTGGGACCCTGGGTGGTGTCTTGAAGCAAGACAAGGTGCAAAGGACAACAAAGCAGGACAGGGTGCAATTAAGACACACTCCCATTCGTCCCCTTCCACTCTGTGCTCTCGCCGTGTGTCACCAAGGTGACATTGCTCAGGGCGCTCCAGTTTTTTATCACATACGGAGGCTCGGCCCTGCATTGGCACCATTAATCATGACAGAAGCTGTGATGTCAACATAAAAGAAATCCTATTTTATTATTATTTCCCACCACATGATTCAAATGAGCCTTTTATCAAACAAATTATTGCCGGGAGTAATGTCTCAGAGAGAGGAATCAATTCAGTTTGGGGGAGCCCAGTGAAGAATTATGTTTTTGTTATACAGGCAGCAGGCTGAGGTGGTGAATATGACATTTTACCCCCTGCTCAATAATTCACATAATGACTCCCTTTTTCTCTTTTCTGCATTACTTTTTATACCATAAAAATGGCCTCCGGGCTTCCTTGGCTGCTCATTTACCATCATTTTCACAGACATTTGTACTTTAGATCATCTTTAGTGTCTGTTTTATGTGAGAGTCCAAGTTACTTCATGTTTATCTCTGCCTGAGTGTTCAGAATTGAGGCAAATGCTGCGTGACATGTAGTTACAGTAGCTTATGTCAGATGCAACAGAGACAACAGGTTCTGTGTCTTCTCGCTGCGTCGAGAAGCAGTGATTGTTGTCTTGCACCAACTTCTGCACAGATTTCAAACCCGCCTCCACACGTTCGTTTTTCTAATCGATGAGCAGACACGTCCCAAACGACTGATCCACTCAGCTGCCATACTCATACTTTGACTTCTCCTCTGCAAAATCTGTCGAGGGAGCTAGTTTCAGTCTGTGCAGAAAAACAGAACTTTGAGAATAAATTGTTTTCCTGTAGCGTTCTTTTGGGAAATCATATCATAGTTTGTGAGTTTCCATCCACACTGAAAAGTGCAAAATATTTATGAATACGTGTGTGTGTGTGTGTGTGTGTGTGTGTGTGTGTGTGTGTGTGTGTGTGTGTGTGTGTGTGTGTGTGAACTCTCAAGCCATTTTAGCGGCAAAACCACCGGAGTCCCAACACACTGTACACCCCCACAGCCTGGAGCTGTGGATAGTCAGAAACTAAAGTTCCCATCAGTTGAGCTCTCCAGCTGAGACATCACAAGCTTGATCCTTGCAACAATCATCAGCAGTAATGTGTCACGGCCAAGTGTCCTTGAGGGAAGAAAGCTGAACCTTAATCTGCTCACTCTAAGCTGGCACAAGCCATTGTGTGTGTGAGAAAATCAAAGTGAAAGAGTATAATGTCAATAGTAAGTGTAGGAGTGATGGTGGGGGTAGTCGTTGATTGATAGCTGTGTTTAATCTATTCCATTACACTGTCTAATAGCCTGTGGGAAGACTTGTGTGTACAGTAAACCGTGATGAAAGTGTAAACGGGAAGGACCATATTGGCGTGCTAGGATGACTACAGCACGCTTTTTTTTAGTTGAATGTCTGCCAAATTACGACTTGGCTGTAGTGATGAAACTGATCCACACGCCGCATATTGCGTCCTGAATATTAGAAACATTCTTGTCATCAGTGAATGCTAAGAAGTCATTTGCACAGAAGCACATTAAGATTCCGATCAAATTATACAGCTTATTAGTCATTTTCAACGTTCAACTTCTTTTTTTCTCCCGCACCGTGGTGCAGCACCGACCCTTCAGCTCGCTGAGGGTTTTCATCACGCCGGGCGTTGCTTTCAGCGCGCCGGCAAATGGATCACAGTTCAATTAAAGCCCCAAGGTCACACGATTCCCCGCGTCACACAGAAAGCCTCGTCCTGGACCTATTTGTCTTTCTTAGAAGCTCATGTATAATGCTGTCGGATATAAAAGACAGATTGGTCAAAGCGTCGAGAGGCTCGACAGGCTGTGTCTTCATTAGAATTTGTCCTTCAATCAGCTAAATCAATGAAAGGAACTAATCAGAGAGGGGACAAGCTGCACACTTGATTTCACTTATTGAGGGTTACGATGGCTCACCGTATGGCTCTATGGGAGTACGGCATGATGTGACCATTCAGCGGTGTCATAGATCCACTAATTAGGACAGAGGCAGAGTGAATTCACACAAGTTGCTGGATGTGAATAATTAAGTGCTGCGAGCATGCACTTCTCTCCTTTGATGTGATTTTTTCCCCCTTTGAAGAAAGTCCCACCATAAGCATGCTTCCCCCCCCCCCCCCCCCCCCCAAAAAAAAGCCATTTATATCTGCTCCTTGTTAAAATATTAATCTGGTATGACTCACCACATTTACTCAGTCCTCAGTTAAATGTATGGACTGTTATTAAGGGGAGATCCACATCTCCATGTTTATGTTTACTGCCTCTGCATGGAGGAAAACATTCTGCCTGTCAAGTTAAAAGAACGTCCATTTTAAATGAAATGCTGAGGTTCCTTATTTTCTGGAATCCACAAAAAGAGTTTCCATAATGATATCTAACAGTTATATTTATGGTCAAAGCATTGTTGATGTAGTCGAGATTCATTATCTTTTGAGCTTTTCTTTTTTTCTCTCTTTTTACAGGATTGTGTGGAGTTTTTATAAGCAGACAGTGGCTGGAATGATTGTAGTTTGAACCTTAAGGAGATATTTTCATGAAGGAGCCGAGACAACACAGAATGAAGTTCGTTCAAAAGCCATTTCTCTGCTCTCTAAGGCCACGTGCACATGTTGGAAAAATATGGGTACACACCACCTCAGTTTCAGAGTAAACATCCTGTTTATTCTTTGGCATCCCAAGCCTGTAGGTGGCAGAATTTCCCCAAGTCTTCAGCGTCTTTGGCGGACATGTGTGGTCATCTACATTAAGGAGGTATTAAACGTGTAAAAACAAGTGAGTCTAAACACACGTCTCACACGTTATGGTAAAAGGTAAATGCCCTGGATTCTACAGCCCCCCAAGGTGCATTGCAGCACAGACAGTCTTTCACCCATGCACACACAAATACGCTGGTGGTGATGAGCTACAATGTAGCCACAGCTAACCTGGGGCACACAGACTGAAGCACGGCTGCAGAGCACCGGCGCCACCGGTCCCCCTCATCACCATAAGCTGGGTCAAGTGTCTTGCCCAAGGACACAATGACTTCAACAGACGAGGCTCGGTCCTGCAACCCTTCTGCCACCATCATCTGTTGTCAAAGCATTTTTGTCGCTGGCGGTGACGATGCAGAACCTAAATCCCTGGTTATTTATGTCGTTTTTTTTAAAGAATTGTTTTGGTACTATAAGTCTTCTCATTCATCTGGTTGACATGGCAACCTGTTAGATACATTTGTGTTTTGTACCCTGGTCTGTGAGTACAGGGCCTAAAACATGTCAAAAGCAGTTTTTTATGTAGGTTTTTTTTGTGCTTTTGTCCATTTTGCCTTAAACATGTAATCATATTGTTACTATTTTCTCAATAGAACAACATCAACGTGATGATCAGAAGCTGCTCACTGTATCCTCACATTGAAATAATCCCCCAAAGGGAGAGCCTTTGGTTGCAGCACTCCAAAGAGACATAAAATAAAAAATTATCAGTGAGATACAAATACAACATTGCAACAGTGATAATAACAATAACAAAAAAGGAAGAAACAAATAGCTCCAGGGAATGTGTCAGGTAAATAGTAAATGATAAACTGTTACACTCGAGCTAGCACATCATATCGCTCATTAGCTGTGGCTCACACTTTCAGTGATCTGTTTATCCTTTATCAACATGGTGCTGAATGACTGGCAGCTTGGAACAGCAGCTCTCTAATGTTTTTGTGTTTGTTTAGCCTTGAAATAAATGTTTTCTCTCGTTCCTTTGAAACAATTTTCCTCAGGGATCAATATAGTAGCAATCGATCTAATCCCCCAAAATAGTAAGCGTGAGTAATTACAAAAAAGCAAAATTTACATGAATTATCCTTGGGAGATAAGATGATTTTTTTTTATTGAAGCAGACCTACTGAGGAAATAAGTTGTGATTAGAAATAACTAAACTGAACGGAGCCAATCAGCCGCAGGAGCAGCCTCCGTACACGCATTAACCCATTAGCCTGGCAAGCCAGACTAAATAAATATATAATTTAGTCTGTCCACCATTGTGGACCAGTCACAATCAGCCTTAGCTGCAGTTTAAATTTCAGGTATACTTTTTGGATTTTGAAGTTCAGTATGAAAATTAATTTGTACATGCCCCTGAAATACATATGGATTAAATGCATGGCACTGTCATTATTTTTTTCAGGCACATTTTGAGTCTTTCAGTATAAGTTGAATAGAGTTTTAATTAAGGAACTTTCTCTGAAATACATTGGGAATAAATGCATAGCACAGCGAAGCTGCTTGTGTCCATTAAAAATGATTTGTGATCCAATTTAGGTTTCTTGCAAACAATAAAAAGATCTTTAAAAAGTCAACACAATAGGGCAGAAAACAATAATCGTTGACCAAAATATGTTTTTAGTATCTGCCTTGCAAGCATGTTTTTAACTGACATGCATTTCTGCCATTTCTAAAAGCCAACCTATCCTGCATGTTGTGGAGGGGATTTGTATGATGGCATTGATCTTGCCATGCATACGTGGGGTTCCTCCAGGTGCTCTGGATTCCTCCCACAGGCCAAAACATGCATGCTAGGTTGATACTTTAAATTGTCCTTTGGTGTGTTAGGGTCAGTAGAAAGCTCCTTTCTTGTCTGGATCATCTCCAGCTAGCAGACCTTAATTTCCTGTTTCTTCACTTCCAGAGATGGGAGACTGGTAATACAAAGTTCCTGATACACTTCCAAAAATGACCCTTCTTCTCTAGGTTGGTTTTAAATTGGTTTATAAAGAAAATGGTACAAACAAGACAATGTGACCCCCTGAAGCCACCCCTCATGGTCATCAGTCAGAAGGCCTCAAATGCTTTAGGACATTAGTTTTTGTCTTTAGCTTGGCCCTCCTCATTTGATGACATGGTACATTTCTGTTGGATCAGTGCATGGAAATTTGGCGAGATCTGTGTGTGTCACGAAACTTATCCTAAATAACAAGATGTGAAAATCATGAGTGTTGCTGCACCTGATTGTGTAAAGAACACACGCTCTGACAAACTTTCTGTACTGGACAAATACTCAACGGAGACATGACCTTAGCCATTCTCCACACCAAATAAATGATACATCAGGTGTTAGTGAGTGTGTGATTGGTGGCATTTTTCTGTATGTATGCTTTTGTCCCCCGATGCTCGTGTTGATACGCTGCACCACACCATTATTATGTTTCTCCTGAGAGGAGAAATAAATGCTATTTTCCACCTGAATGAGTGATCATTCATCATCATCATCATCATGTCAATGTTGACCAAAATAATCAGGACTTAGATTTTTTCTAATTGAGAGGTCCTTCTGTAAACGTAATACTAAAGGATTAAAATAGCGTTCTCACTGATTAGCTGAAAAATATAGTAGCCACAACTCTAAAGCTGCAAAACATGCTCACTCTCTTTACGGAGAGACTAAAATGTCATGTTTGAACCTTGCAATGTCACGTAGTTTACTCAACAAAAGTACTGAAGGCTGGAGTTTTTGGAAATCCTCATTTGACGCAAATCCAGCTTTTTTTCTGCATGCTTTTTTAAATCCATCCATGTTTTAATTTTTTTAGATTTTTCTTGTTGATTATTATGGAGGATCAGCGATTCCCTGAACTAAAATGTTCCATTTTCCTTTTATTACCTTTAGCAGACAAACAAGTTTATTAACGTAAACCTTTCACCATCAAACTAAATATTTTAGCCGGGCTAAAAAAAAATGTGTATTGCCTTTAGAACCAATCCTGACGTTGGTCTTTCTTATCTCATCCCAACAGTTAAATAGCAAGTCCAGTGAAGCTCTCACACCGTCGGGCTCCGGTTTGGCTTTCACACCCGCAAATAACTGCTGCTTTGTTTCTCAGGCATCCTTTACAAAGGGAGTGGAGAGAACCAGTTCATCTCCCTCCAGCCTCCTGTGATTTCCACTGTGATGGGGAACGGGCGGCGCAGGAGCATTTCCTGTCCCAGCTGCAATGGACAGGCCCAGGGCAACAAGCTGCTGGCGCCAGTTGCTCTGGCCTGGGGCATCGACGGGAGTCTCTATGTCGGAGATTTCAACTTCATCCGCCGCATCTACCCATCTGGAAATGTGACAAGTATCATGGAGCTGAGGTAAAAACAAGGCCTTCCTGTTTGGAATATTTTAAGCTTAAAATTTGTTTGTTTAAACCACGGGATTCTTATTGTTATATTAACCTATCAGGAAGTGTTTTAAAATCATATTAACACCACACGGTACAATGAACCTGCAATGCTCTTCAGCTGACCCCCAGAAAATGTGGAGACGTGAAGAATCCGACTTCTGTTTACCACATTAGGCATTCAGCATGATGAGGGAAAACTAGAATGGCACAGTGAGCTGACTTTAATTCACACACATCTTCCCACTCCCCATAGAAATTTGAAATCTTTTTCCCTATCCATCTCCATAATTAGGAAAGACATCCTGTCTTCAGCATGTAATTGGGATGATTTACGCCCTCATGCCAAGTTGGCTTCTTTCTGCCATGACTCTGATTCGGCCAGTTGGCTTATTTCAGTGGCAGATGTTGATTAAATGTACATTGGGCCGCCATCCTCCATGAGACGTGTACATGACAAAAACACGAAAACCGCCTTAAAATGATGGAGGTCATCACACTTGGCAGCCATTCAACCGTCAAGTGGTTTTGTAAGATAATATCAGGATTACGAGGGTGGATGTTGAGAAAAAAAATCTAAATTGGGGGAAACATGCTAATCCACCCTGGAAATCTGCTAACGCACCTGCTCAGGCATCAGCTGCTGTAGGGGCTTGCTATAAAAAATCGGCATGCATGCTCAGCAGCTTTGAACCTGATAAAAAAAAAGTTAAAGAAATATTCAAAAACATCAAGCATCCATTTTCTTTGTTTACAAAAAGCAGAGAGGAATGAATTCCAACCCTTTTCTGTTGATTGCAGGAAAACATGGTGGTAAAAGTACAGTTTTTGACTGGACTATTATTTCAGAAACATTGTTTTAGTGTTTGATATAAATCCTTCAAACACTCATGCAGGTGATTTTAGATTTTTTTTTTTTTTTTGCTACCAAGCCTCCTTGTACAAATAAAATCCTCTGAACCTCTTTCCACTGCTGTTAGCGTTAAGCCGGTGTTTATATTCTGGCTTCAGTGGTCAGTGTAGCAAGTGGCAGAATCAATATTTCAATACGAGTGGTCAAATTGAGAATAGCAGTGGTGATGCCGGATGGCGCCTCATGAACACAGGAGGACATGTTTTCCTCTCTGTGGGTTATAACTTCCACCACTACACAATCTGCCAAACACACTGTCACCGGGTGTGACCTTCACTGCTGGCTGTGTTGATTCTTCAAGGGGACAACTTTGACTTTCTGAGTTTCTTCACTCAACTCTTAAGAAAAAAATAAGCTTATTTTTCTTTGATCTTGTATTTTTTTCCATTTCCATCACAGGATTTGCTGACTCCTTGTGATTTTCGTAGTGAAACATAAATAATAAAGGGGTGTTTATCACGTCTTGTCAAAAATAAGTCATCCAACTGACAAAATAAATGGGCAAATAATAGCCTTGAAAATAAAAAAGTCAAAGTTTCCCCTCGAGATCTATCAAATTGATTGTCTGTATTCTTTTTTTTTTTGTTTCTCTTTTCCTGCTTCCATTGTATCCTGTCATAGAAATAAAGACTTTAGACACAGGTAGGTGTTTCACGTCAGTGCCTGTCTTCCATGTTCTTCCTGCACACTTGTGTTTTTAAATACACAAAAAACTGCTTTTACAGTTGATAAAGCACCATTGATTGCCTTTTGTAATTACAGCAAATCAGCAATAGCTTGATTACATCTACACAAGAAGAAGCGATTAGGAACTTTTTAGAATTAGTACATCTGCTTTTGTGTAAAACATGCGTTGGGAGCTTTTGAAGGAAAAAAAAACATGCAAAGAAACTCCAAGATGCCGCACAGTCAAACAGCAGAGCTCTGCAGTAAACTTCAGTATCATTGCAAAGCTTATAATTACATTTCTAGTGATGGTGTTTGGCAGATGTTCTCATCCGGAGGGGCTTACACAACTGCTTTGTATTCATGAATATGGCAACAGCGCTGTATCGAGTGAAGATGCATATTGGTGGCAATTAGCTTGTCCAAGTGATTAGCATGACAAGTGCGAGAGGTGCTTCAGACAGCAAACTGCAGGAACTTTATTAAGCTGGCTGTCAAAGCAAGGCCTCCGGTGCGATGACCAGATTAAAAGAAACCGATAAGTGACCTTTTGTGCGAAGTTCAAATTTAATTTGTCCGATTCACGCGGTGAATTCAGATTTCCTTGTCATTTCAAACAGTCGGCTAAATGAAAAGGGCACGTGCCCTGGCAGATTCAACACAATGTCTTGTTAATAAGACACAAAGATCGTTTTTGTTTTTAAAAGGTGGAATGAAATTCTGAAGCTGTAGCTGCAGAGTGTTGAACCGCACATGGGCAACAACCAGAGGCCAGTGAAGGGAGCATGGAGGCAGAGTGACATATATCAGCTTGATACTTTGAGAGCTGCTGAATTCTGGATCAGTGAGCGGATTCTGAATCCCTGCAGGGCATTGCCTGCCACCAGGACTCTGCGACTGCTGACCAGGAGTTGACTGGCACCTGCTCTGACACCTGTGACAGGAATGGCCAAACTGTCGGGATGTAGTGGAAAGATGCAGAGAACTTTATGAAAAATGTGTTTTGTGACAACCCCAAAAAAAAGACTAAGTTATATATCAATCTGTTTTAACCTCGGTACCTGCACCTAGGTAATATTTATAACATAAATGTTTCATTGGATTGTAAAACACCAGTCCAGATGTCTCATTTATTATGTCCGCCCCCTGCAGCTCGACTGTAAAAGAATGGGTTACTTATGTTTGACTTGCTGAATCTTTTATAGGAGCTTGATAATATCCACCTATTTTGAACATTCACTTCGACTCATAAGGGCTGTCAAGTTTTATTACTACATCTTTATCATTTTACAAAGTTGTTTCATTGCCACATTTATTTTGCTGTCAAATTATTCACTCCCAGAGCCGGCGTAGTCTCGAGTGAGGTATGCTTCAGTAAAAACAGAAAAGCAATGTTTACGACTCCATTAAAGCAAGTTATTTTTATTGAAACACCGTTTCAAGCTCCTTAATTATCTTTGAATACCTGCTATGCTTTCATTCAGCCTTAATTTGATTGTTTTTAAATTTCTCAAGTTTGTTGAAATCTGGTGGAACGCACAATTATAAATTAATTAGTGTACTTCGTGGCTTTAAGCAGATAAATCAGTCATCTGTCGTAATATTTTTAGATGCCTGATCTGGGCTATATTTGTCCTGCATCCCTTTATTCGACAGTTGAATAATGCAAATAAATAAGCAGAAAGAGGTGCTATTAATTGTCACACTTTGTTAATATAAGCCAGTCACTTCTGTAATTTCCAGAGGCTTCTCCCCACAGGAGTCTGATAACAGATGAAGTGATCTGGCGCGTGAGTTGTCATTTCTGCTTTGCAAACTGGAACCCTACTGTGGTGGTATCCTGTTAAATTCAGTCTGAATCCCATCGTTCAACCTTCTGTTTTTCTACATCCGTACCCTCAAAGGCTGCAGCGTTCTCTTCCCTGCAACAAAAGAAGAAAATATTTCACAACATTAAACATTCAGAAATGATTTCCCTCTTAAGTTCATTATCCACGCACCTGACACCGCAGCTACTCATTTGAAGTTGTAATGAGGTCTGTATTTTAAGCAGCGATAAAAATTAAAACGTTGTTGCTCTTGATTAGTAATCCACACTGCATATTTCAGAAAATATTATTCTTAATGACTGCTGCATTTCCAAGAATGACTCTGGTTTGCTTTAGGTTAAATTAATAACATAACATTAAGGGGGATCACGGCATGCGTTTGTTTAATTTTACTATGCAATGATTTTTATTTTTCCCTGTTTTTGTGTGTTTTGCATGGCTCATTCGTGTTCTCCTGTTAACTTGAATAAAGTTTTAGAGGTTTTTGTCAGCTTGTTGAGACAAACCTAGCAGTAGCAAAAATATTTTGATCTGCAGGTCTGGCTAGCCACACTCCATTGTAGCCTCAGCGGGTCTACCGCTGGCTCGGCTAAGTTTAGGCCAGTCCAAACACAGAGCTCTATGTTGGTAGAGAGGCACTGGGCGGACCTAGCGCCAAAGATGTGATGAAGCAAAACAAAAAGGATGGCGACTGTTCAGGCACCAAGCTCGTTTAAGACAACGTTGACATCAGCTTTGGAGTATTTTCTTTGAGGTGTGAACAGATAGAAGTACTTAAAGGGAATTTTCAATCCTAGGTGAAATTTAGTGTGTTGCATTCTCCAAAGTTAGATAAGTGGGGAGAAAGCATTTTGTAATCAGCCCAGTCATTCTCCTAATCTGGCCATATTCGGTTAGCTTTATCTTAGCATAAACAATGCAAGTGAATGGTAACAATTAGCATTTCAATCATTCAAATTCAAAAAGACTCCTACTTGCATAAACACAAGTGTGTGGCTATAGGCTTAAACTTGGTACAGTTTTTTTGAAAGGAAAAGCATAATAAGTTGCACTAAAAACATCAGAGTACATGACAGATGATGTAGGTGTGTTTTGAGGCCGCTGCACCATGCAGTGGCCGCTTACAGGAGTGTGTTGTCATGATGTAAACCCAAGGCTAAATAGGCTCCTGTCATTCCTTCATGCTAGTTATTATTTTCATTTGTAGTCAATATCGTTACTGAGTTTAGCAAGAAAACTAAGGATCATTACTGAGTCGTTTTCAGGACTTTCTCACACAAAATGTTATCTACTTTGTTTATGCTAAGCTATAAAGCTAACTGAATACTACTAAATTAAAAGAATAACTGAGCTGGTTACAAAATATTTTTTCCCACTTATCTAAGTTTGGGGAATGTGGCAACAGATGAAATTTCACTTCGGAATGGAATCTCCTTGATCTAAAAAGTCCTTTTTGTTGAAAAAAGATGGTGGACTGCCCTGTTTTCTGTTTTCCATAGCAGTTAATGCATCACATTGTTTGTCACCCTGATTGGTCCTGGCACTGTTCAATGATGTACTGACGCCGTTTGAAAGACGACCGTAGATTCTGCCCCTATGACTGAGCTCTGGCTATGGGTTGTGGCCAGATATAGGATTGCTTACCAGACATGATTTTGTGCTATTTCCTAAAAATACGAGACAAATAAAATCCTTTTAGCACCATTTTATGTATCACAGTAGTTTTAATTTGACCAGATTGCAGATGTTTCCACCTTGGACTATATTTTAGCATGTTGCTCACACAATCACCTGCTAATAGGAGCAGACCTTGGCTATTTCCCGTATATAGCTTGGACTTGAAAGGCTCAAATCACCGTTACTTCACACTGTTAGAAGGTAATGTGTGTGATATTTACCTGACATAAATCATTCTGTGATCTTCACTGCTCTACAAGTTCTCAATGTCAATTTTAATGTTATGTATTTGATACTGGTGCAAAACTGTGAGTGTACAGAACAGATAATTGCACAGGCACAGATAGAAAAAGATAGAAAAAACACCTTCGAATAAAAAAGAGGGACTGAATAAGTTTTAGAGTGCATGCTGGAGCTTAAGTGTCCATTAAACAGACAACGAACCGCAAACTATTCAGGATTGGAGCTTTAAGCCTGCAGAGAACGTTCCCTTTTCTTGGTAACATCAATATTGTTTTTTATATTTTTCTTCACATAATAAAATAGCTGTATGTATTTGTATATTGTCTGCATTCAAATGCGTGGTTTGTATGTATGTGTGCATGCATCGTTATGTCTGTGTGTATTTGTGGTTTTATGATTATATTTTCTTGAATTTTCCGAGACGTATTCTGTCTTGAGCGCTCTCAGTCCCAGATGGTTGAGGCTTAATTTTTACCAGCCCTCAGTTTGTGTTCGTATTGAAATTTAATTAAAAATATAATTGAAATGAAAAATACTTTAAAAACCCCAAAGGAAAAAAATAAAAATGTTGCAGTACATTGTTAATGAAAAAAGGAAATAAATAAGATTGAATAAAGGAGAGTAAATTGCACATTTTTTCTTGAAGGAGTGGTCTGTCCTGGCTTAGAAAGACATTGTAAAAGGTTATTGCTTTAGACAGAAACGACCTGCTGTACTGGTTCTTATTGCAGTGGAGCTGAAGAGGTCTCTGAGTAATGCTACTCTGCTACAAGTAGTTTAGGGCGCATC